>NC_084620.1:55111807-55131808 GCF_033978795.1 Nerophis ophidion | reverse complement strand
TTTTTTCATAAAGTTAGCCAAGTAGCTTCAGTTTTCCCATAAAGTTAGCCAAGTAGCTTCAGTTTTTCCATAAAGATAGCCAAGTAGCTTCAGTTTTCCCATAAAGTTAGCCAAGTAGCTTCAGTTTTCCCATAAAGTTAGCCAAGTAGCTTCAGTTTTTCCATAAAGTTAGCAAAGTAGCTTCAGTTTTTCAATATACCTGCATAAAGTTAGCCAAGTAGCTTCAGTTTTTCCATAAAGTTAGCCAAGTAGCTTCAGTTTTCCCATAAAGTTAGCCAAGTAGCTTCAGTTTTTCCATAAAGATAGCCAAGTAGCTTCAGTTTTCCCATAAAGTTAGCCAAGTTGCTTCAGTTTTTCCATAAAGTTAGCAAAGTAGCTTCAGTTTTTCAATATACCTGCATAAAGTTAGCCAAGTAGCTGCAGTTTTTCCATAAAGTTAGCAAAGTAGCTTCAGTTTTTCAATATACCTGCATAAAGTTAGCCAAGTAGCTTCAGTTTTTCCATAAAGTTAGCCAAGTAGCTTCAGTTTTTCCATAAAGTTAGCCAAGGTGCTTCAGTTTTTCCATAAAGTTAGCCAAGTAGCTTCAGTTTTTCAATATAACTGCATAGAATTAGCAAAGTAGCTTCAGTTTTACAATACACCTGCATAAAGGTAGCCACACAGGTTCAGTTTTTCCAAAAGGTTAGCCAAGTAGCTTCAGTTTTTCAATATAACTGCATAAAATTAGCCAAGTAGCTTCAGTTTTACAATACACCTGCATAAAGGTAGCCACATAGCTTCAGTTTTTCCATAAAGTTAGCCAAGTAGCTTCAGTTTTTCAATACACCTGCATAAAGTTAGCCAAGTAGCTTTAGTTTTTACATAAAGCTAGCCAAGTAGCTTCAGTTTTTCCATAAAGTTAGCCAAGTAGCTTCAGTTTTCCCATAAAGTTAGCCAAGTAGCTTCAGTTTTTCCATAAAGATAGCCAAGTAGCTTCAGTTTTCCCATAAAGTTAGCCAAGTAGCTTCAGTTTTTCCATAAAGTTAGCAAAGTAGCTTCAGTTTTTCAAATACCTGCATAAAGTTAGCCAAGTAGCTTCAGTTTTTCCATAAAGTTAGCCGAGTAGCTTCAATTTTTCCATAAAGTTAGCAAAGTAGTTTCAGTTTTTCAATACACCTGCATATTGTTAGCCAAGTAGCTTCAGTTTTCCCATAAAGTTAGCCAAGTAGCTTCAGTTTTCCCATAAAGTTAGCCAAGTAGCTTCAGTTTTTCCATAAAGTTAGCAAAGTAGCTTCAGTTTTTCAAATACCTGCATAAAGTTAGCCAAGTAGCTTCAGTTTTTCCATAAAGTTAGCCAAGTAGCTTCAATTTTTCCATAAAGTTAGCAAAGTAGCTTCAGTTTTTCAATATACCTGCATAAAGATAGCCAAGTAGCTTCAGTTTTTCCATAAAGTTAGCCAAGTAGCTTCAGTTTTTCCATAAAGTTAGCCAGGGTGCTTCAGTTTTTCCATAAAAATAGCCAAGTAGCTTCAGTTTTTCCATAAAGTTAGCCAAGTACTTTCAGTTTTTCAACACACCTGCATAAAGTTAGCCAAAGACCTTCAGTATTTCCATAAAGATAGCCAAATAGCTTCAGTTTTTCCATAAAGTTGGCCAAGTAGCTTCAGTTTTTCCATCAAGTTAGCCAAGTAGCTTCAGTTTTACAATACACCTGCATAAAGGTAGCCACATAGCTTCAGTTTTTTCCATTAAGTTAGCCAAGTAGCTTCAGTTTTTCCATCAAGTTAGCCAAGTAGCTTCAGTTTTTCAATATAACTGCATAAAATTGGCAAAGTAGCTTCAGTTTTACAATACACCTGCATAAAGGTAGCCACACAGCTTCAGTTTTTCCAAAAAGTTAGCCAAGTAGCTTCAGTTTTTCAATATAACTGCATAAAATTAGCCAAGTAGCTTCAGTTTTACAATACACCTGCATAAAGGTAGCCACATAGCTTCAGTTTTTCCATAAAGTTAGCCAAGTAGCTTCAGTTTTTCAATATACCTGCATAAAGTTAGCCAAGTAGCTTTAGTTTTTACATAAAGCTAGCCAAGTAGCTTCAGTTTTTCAACACACCTGCATAAATTTAGCAAAATAGCTTCAGTTTTTCAATATACCTGCAAAAAGTTAGCCAAGTAGCTTCAGTTTTTCCATAAAGTTCGCCAAGTACTTTCAGTTTTTCAACACACCTGCAAAAAGTTAGGCAAGGACCTTCAGTATTTCCATAAAGATAGCCAAGTAGCTTCAGTTTTTCCATAAAGTTAGCCAAGGAGCTTCAGTTTTTCCATAAAGATAGCCAAGTAGCTTCAGTTTTTCCGTAAAGATAGCAAAGTAGCTTCAGTTTTTCAATATGCCTGCATAAAGTTAGCCAAGTAGCTTCAGTTTTTCAATAAACCTGGATAAAGTTAGCCAAGTCACTTAAGTTTTTACTATACCTGCATAGCCCGGCGATGAGGTGGCGACTTGTCCAGGGTGTACTCCACCTTCCGCCCGATTGTAGCTGAGATAGGCACCAGCGCCCCCCTCAACCCCAAAGGGAATAAGCGGCAGAAAATGGATGGATATACCTGCATAAAGTTAGCCAAGTAGCTTCAGTTTTTCCATAAAGATAGCAAAGTAGCTTCAGTTTTTCCATAAAGTTAGCCATGTAGCTTCAGTTTTTCAATATTCCTGCATAAAGTTAGCCACGTAGCTTCAGTTATTCCATAAATTTAGCCAAGTAGCTTCAGTTTTTCAATATACCTGCATAAAGTTAGCCAAGTAGCTTCAGTTTTTCCATAAAGTTAGCCAAGTAGCTTCAGTTTTTCAATATACCTGCATAAAGTTAGCCAAGTAGCTTCAGTTTTTCCATAGTTAGCCAAGTAGTTTTAGTTTTTCCATAAAGTTAGCCAAGTAGATTCAGTTTTTCAACACACCTGCATAAAGTTAGCCAAGTAGCGTCAGTTTTCAATATGCCTGTATAAAGTTAGCCAATTAACTTCAGTTTTTCCCATAATGTTAGCCGAGTGGCTTCAGTTTTTCATTATACCTGCATAAAGTTAGCCAAGTATCTTCAGTTTTTCCATAAAGTTAGCCAAGTAGCTCTAGTTTTTCCATAATGTTAGCCGAGTGGTTTCAGTTTTTCAAAATACCTGCATAAAGTTAACCAAGTAGCTTCAGTTTTTCAATATACTTGCATAAAGTTAACCAAGTAGCTTCAGTTTTTCCATAAAGTTAGCCAAGTAGCTTCAGTTTTTCCATAAAGTTGGCCAAGTAGCTTCGGTTTTTCCATCAAGTTAGCCAAGTAGCTTCAGTTTTTCAATATAACTGCATAAAGTTAGCCAAGTAGCTTCAGTTTTACAATACACCTGCATAAAAGGTAGCCACATAGCTTCAGTTTTTTCCACAAAGTTAGCCAAGTAGCTTCAGTTTTTCCATCAAGTTAGCCAAGTAGCGTCAGTTTTTCAATATAACTGCATTAAATTAGCAAAGTAGCTTCCGTTTTACAATACACCTGCATAAGGGTAGCCACACAGCTTCAGTTTTTCCAAAAAGTTAGCCAAGTAGCTTCAGTTTTACAATACACCTGCATAAAGGTAGCCACATAGCTTCAGTTTTTCCATAAAGTTAGCCAAATAGCTTCAGTTTTTCAATATACCTGTATAAAGTTAGCCAAGTAGCTTCAATTTGTGAGTATAATTCAGTAAAGAAACCTAAAGTCGGTCGGCCGGTAATGGGCATGTTAGCCGAGTAGCTTCAGTTTGTTGAATATACCTGGACAAAGTTATCAAAGTAACTACAACTTCCGCAGGTAGCAAGATCGCGTTAGTATTTAGTCACTTTCAGTAAAACTAGTCAGCTAGCTTGTAGCTTGCCATTAGCTTCATTTTTAGTAACCTTAAACAAAAAGAGTAAAATTCAGTATTTGAGTATGCTTCAAGCTAAGCAAGAAGCACCAAGATGCTAAGTTTATTTAGTAAGTTAGCTACGTAGCTTGACATTTGGAGTCAATTTGAATATGGCTAACCAGTTAAAGATAAGCAGTTTAGCTTCAGTTTATTGGATATAACTGAATAATGTTAGCCAAGTAGCTTCAGTTTATTGAATTTAATCGAATAATGTTAGCCGAGTAGCTTTAGTTTATTGAATATAATTGAATATTGTTAGCCGAGCAGTTTCAGTTTGCAGAGTAGCTTCAGTTTATTGAATATAACTGAATAATGTTAGCCAAGTAGCTTTAGTTTATTGAATATACCTGGATAATGTTAGCCAAGTAGCTGCAGTTTATTGAATATAACTGAATAATGTTAGTCGAGTAGCTTTAGTTTATTGAATTTAACCGAATAATGTTCGCCGAGTAGCTTCGGTTTATTGAATATAATTGAATAATGTTAGCAGAGTGGCTTTAGTTGATTGAATATAACCGAATAATGTAAGCCGAGTAGCTTAGTTTATTGAATATATCTGAATAATGTTAGCTGAGTAGCTTTAGTTTATTGAACAAAACTGAATAGTGTTAGCCAAGTAGCTTCAGTTTATTGAATATAACTGAATGTTAGCCAAGTAGCTTCAGTTGATTGAATATAACTGAATAATGTTAGCCGAGTAGCTTCAGTTTATTGAATATAACTGAATAATGTTAGCTGAGTAGCTTCAGTTAGCAGAGTAGCATTTAGTTATTGAATATAACTGAATAATATTAGCCGAGTGGCTTCAGTTTATTGAATATAACTGAATAATGATGGCTAAGTAGCTTCAGTTTATCGAATATAACTGAATAATGCTAGCAGAGTAGCTTCAGTTATTGAATATAACTGAATAATGTTAGCCAAGTAGCTTTAGTTTATTGAATATAATTGAATAATGTTAGCTGAGCAGCTTTAGTTTTCTAATTTAACCAAAAAATGTTAGCTGAGTAGCTTTAGTCAATGAATATAACTGAATAATGTTAGCCGAGTAGCTTTAGTTTTTTAATTTAACTGATAAATGATAGCGGAGTAGCTTCAGTTCATTGAATATAATTGAATAATGTTAGCTGAGCAGCTTTAGTTTTCTAATTTAACCGAACAATGTTAGCCGTTTAGCTTCAGTTCATTGAATATAACTGAATAATGTTAGCCAAGTAGCTTAGGTTATTGAATATAACTGAATAATGTTAGCCAAGTAGCTTAGCTTATTGAATATAACTGAATAATGTTAGCAGAGTAGCTTCAGTTTATTGAATATAACTGAATAATCTTAGCCAAGTAGCTTCAGTTTAGTGAATTTAACCGAATATTGTTAGCCTAGTAGCTTTAATTTATTGAATATAATTGAATAATGTTAGCTGAGCAGTTTTAGTTTTCTAATTTAACCGAAAAATGTTAGCCGAGTAGCTTTAGTTAATGAATATAAATGAATAATGTTAGCCGAGTAGCTTTAGTTTTTGAATTTAACTTAAAAATGTTAGCCGAGTAGTTTCAGTTCATTGAATATAACTGAATAATGTTAGCCAAGTAGCTTAAGTTTTTTTTTAATTTAACCGAATAATGTTAGCCGTGTAGCTTCACTTTATTGAATATAACTGAATAATGTTAGCCAAGTAGCTTAGGTTATTGATTATAACTGAATAATGTTAGCCAAGTGGCTTCAGTTTATTGAATTTAACCGAATGTTAGTCTAGTAGCTTTATTTTATTGAATAATGTTAGCTGAGTAGCTTCAGTTAGCAGAGTAACATTAGTTTATTAAATATAACTGAATAATGTTAGCCAAGTAGCTTTAGTTTTCTAATTTAACCGAAAAATGTTAGCCGAGTAGCTGTAGTTAATGAATACAACTGAATAATGTTAGCCGAGTAGCTTTAGTTTTTGATTTTAACCGAAAAATGTTAGCCGAGTAGCTTCAGCTTATTGAATATAACTGAATAATGTTGGCCAAGTAGCTTAAGTTTTTTTTTATTTAACCGAATAATGTTAGCCGTGTAGCTTCACTTTATTGAATATAAATGAATAATGTTAGCCAAGTAGCTTAGGTTATTGAATATAACTGAATAATGTTAGCCAAGTAGCTTAGGTTATTGAATATAACTGAATAATGTTAGCAGAGTAGCTTCAGTGTTTGAATATAACTGAATAATATTACCCAAGTAGCTTCAGTTTATTGAATTTAACCGAATATTGTTAGCCTAGTAGCTTTAGTTTATTGAATATAATTGAGTAATGTTAGCTGAGCAGCTTTAGTTTTCTAATTTAACTGAATAATGTTAGCCGAGTAGCTTTAGTTTTTTAATTTAACTGAAAAATGTTAGCCGAGTAGTTTCAGTTCATTGAATATAACTGAATAATGTTGGCCAAGTAGCTTAAGTTTTTTTTTAATTTAACCGAATAATGTTAGCCGTGTAGCTTCACTTTATTGAATACAACTGAATAATGTTAGACGAGTAGCTTCAGTTTACTGAATATAATTGAATAATGTTAGCAGAGTAGCTTCAGTGTTTGAATATAATTGAATAATGTTAGCCAAGTAGCTTCAGTTTATTTAATATATCTGGATAATGTTAGCTGAGTATCTTTAGTTTATTGAATTTAACCGAATAATGTTAGCCTAGTAGCTTTAGTTTATTGAATATAACTGAATAATGTTAGCCGAGTATCTTTAGTTTATTGAATTTAACCGAATAATGTTAGCCTAGTAGCTTTAGTTTATTGAATATAACTGAATAATGTTAGCCATGTAGCTTTAGTTTATTGAATTTAACCGAATAATGTTAGCCTAGTAGCTTTAGTTTATTGAATATAACTGAATAATGTTAGCCAAGTAGCTTTAATTTATTGAATATAACTGAATAATGTTAGCTGAGTAGCTTTAGTTTATTCAAAAAAACTGAATAATGTTAGCTGAGTAGCTTCAGTTAGCAGAGTAGCATTAAGTTATTGAATATAACTGAATAATATTAGCCGAGTGGCTTCAGTTTATTGAATATAACTGAATAATGCTAACCAAGTAGCTTCAGTTTATTGAATTTAACCGAATGTTAGCCTAGTAGCTTTAGTTTATTGAATATAATTGAATAATGTTAGCCTAGTAGCTTTAGTTTTCTAATTTAACCGAAAAATGTTCGCCGAGTAGTTTCAGTTCATTGAATATAACTGAATAATGTTGGCCAAGTAGCTTAAGTTTTTTTTTAATTTAACCGAATAATGTTAGCCGTGTAGCTTCACTTTATTGAATATAACTGAATAATGTTAGCCAAGTAGCTTAAGTTATTGAATATAACTGAATAATGTTAGCCGAGTAGCTTCAGTGTTTGAATATAACTGAATAATGTTAGCCTAGTAGCTTTAGTTTTTGAATTTAACCGAAAAATGTTAGCCGAGTAGTTTCAGTTTATCGAATATAACCGAATGTTGGCCAAGTAGCTTAAGTTTTTTTAATTTAACCGAATAATGTTAGCCATGTAGCTTCACTTTGTTGAATATAACTGAATAATGTTAGCCGAGTAGCTTTAGTTTATTGACTATAACTAAATAATGTTAGCCAAGTAGCTTCAGTTTATTGAATTTAACCGAATAATAGGTTTAAGTTTATGAAATATAACCTTATGACCTTTAGTTAGTGCAGGGCCAATTTGCGTGGATGACATCTCTTAAACAAAGTTAGGTAGTTAGCTTCAATGTTTTGGTACAAAAAAGAAGAGTAAAGTCAGCCAAAATGTTGTGTAGTTAGAGTCCAACACATCTGTGGCATAAACCAGCAAAATTAGCCAAATAGAGTCAATTCTTAAGCATGAAGCTAAGTAGCTTCAAGCTAGCAGAGTCGCCGCTACCTGTGCTAGCTCAGTTGCAAAGAACGTAAACATCCATCAAATGAAACCAAAGTCCTGGTTTATGGATCATTGTATTATCACTGCCCTCAGGTTGGGAAACAGAAAGTGAAAGAGAGAGGAAGTGAAATGCTACAAACCTGAATGCAAGCTAACCGTCACAGCGAGTCGGAGAAGGCGGTCACATGACAACAACAATATTTACATCCAACACAAACAAGTCGTGGGGGAGCAGGAAGTGAGTGCATTCCTAGGAACATGGACATCTTAGAAGCAGACGCAGCATTGGCTGCTGCGAGGCGAGAAATTGGGCCGCCATCTTGAAGTGGTGATGAGGAGCCGGCGAGCAGCCTAAACTGATAGTTCGAAAACAAAGATGGCGTTCAGCCTTTTCCCGCTCAAATGAGGGGACTGTTGGGAATAGGAATCGGGGGAATTACTTTTCACAATTCAGATTTAACTTTAAAGACCTACTGAAATGAGATTTTCTTATTTAAGCGGGGATAGCAGGTCTATTCTATGTGTCATACTTGATCAATTTGCGATATTTTTGCTGGAAGGATTTAGTAGAGAACATCGACGATAAAGTTCGCAACTTTTGGTCGCTAATAAAAAAGCCTTGCCTGTACCGGAAGTGGCAGACGATGTGCGCGTGACGTCACGGGTTGTGGAGCTCCTCACATCTGAACATTGTTTACTATCATGGCCACCAGCAGCGAGAGCGATTCGGACCGAGAAAGCGACGATTTCCCCATTAATTTGAGCAAAGATGTAAGATTAATGGATGAGGAAAGTGACAGTGAAGGACTAGAAAAAAACAAAACTACACAGTGGGAGCGATTCAGATGTTATTAGACAAATTTACTAGGATAATTCTGGAAAATCCCTTATCTGCTTACTGTGTTACTAGTGTTTTAGTGAGATTATATGGTCGTACCTGTACAACCTGAAGGTCGACGGGTGGTGGCGATGCCCATCTCTGCCCTTCGCAAGGGACCCTCTTCGAAACACAAGCTTTTGAAATGATCGCTGCATAATACACTGTACTTTGTGTGTGTGGTCCAATCCAACCGTGTTCGCTTGACCGCTCTGTTCCATAGTAAAGCTTGACTGTCATCTTTCGGGAATGTAAACAATGAAACACCGGCTGTGTTTGTGTTGCTAAAGGCGGCCACAATACACCGCTTCCCACCTACAGCTTTCTTCTTTGACGTCTCCATTATTTATTGAACAAATTGCAAAAGATTCAGCAACACAGTTGTCCAGAATACTGTCGAATTTTGCGATGAAAATAGACTTATAGCTGGGAACGATGCTGGAACAAAATGTCCTCTACAATGCGTGACGTCACGCACACGCATCATCGTACCGCGACGTTTCAGCAGGAAACTTCGCCGCGAAATTTAAAATTGCAATTTAGTAAACTAAAAAGGCCGTATCGGCATGTGTTGCAATGTTAATATTTCATCATTGATATATAAACTATCAGACTGCGTGGTCGCTAGTAGTGGCTTTCAGTAGGCCTTTAACGTACTATTGGTTGTATTTTGTGAAAAGAATATCACCATATTGTATATAGTTCTCTGCAAACCTATTAAAATGTTCTATTTTGTCTTCATTATTTTGTCAGAATGCACCAGAATGCTTCATGTGTATGTGAAAATCACAAAAAAATCTTCTGGGGGAGGATGCCCCCGCTAGAGGGGTCTGGTTTACAAACTTTTCAGCCCCACCTAAAAAAAAAATTCACCAGCCGCCCCTGATTATGATGCATTCTCATTTTAGGCAAAATATAAGACAATAATTTCTTAACAGTATAATTGTAAGCAGGAATAGGTCTTTACGAAACAATATTCAAATACTAACATTGTTGGGTAAGACAGAATTTGCTTTTATTCTGAATCTACTGAAACAGGTTGGTGGTTTTAGCTGACATAAAGACTTTTAGGTGTTTATTTATGTTTATGATGAAGTATTTGGCAGACACTTTTATCCTAAGCGACATTAATAAAAAATACATATAAAACAATCACTGTAAACATGATAATTTAAGGGAAGAAGAATGTAATAGAAAATATCAATACAAAGTGTCAAGATAGAATAAACTCTCTGCGATACAGTCTGTAGGTCCCTAAGATATATAGATATCTAATGTATTCACACATTGTTTATGTAGGATATACGCATATATATATAACTAGAGATGTCCGATAATGGCTTTTTTGCCGATATCGAATATTGTCCAACTCTTAATTACCGATTCCGATATCAACCGATACTGATATATGCAGCCCTGGAATGAACACAGTATTATGTCTAATTTTGTTGTGATGCCCCGCTGGATGCAATAAACAATGTAACAAGGTTTTCCAAAATAAATCAACTCAAAAAATGCCAACATGGCACTGCTGTATTTATTATTGAAGTCACAAAGTGCATTATTTTTTTCTAACATGCCTCAGAACAGTAGCTTGGAATTTATGACATGGTCTCCCTGTGAGAGCATGAGGAGGTTGAGGTGGGCGGGGTTTGGATGGGGGTGTGTATATTGTAGCGTCCCGGAAGAGTTAGTGCTGCAAGGGGTTCAGGGTATTTGTTCTGTTGTGTTTATGTTGTGTTACGGTACGGATGTTCTCCCGAAATGTGTTCGTCATTCTTGTTTGTATATATGTATATTGTGTATTGTGTATATTGTAGCGTCCCAGAAGAGTTAGTGCTGCAAGGGATTTTGGGTATTTGTTCTGTTGTGTTTATGTTGTGTTGCGGTGCGGATTTTCTACCGAAACGTGTTTGTCCTTCTTGTTTGGCGTGGGTTCACAGTGTGGCGCATATTTCTAACAGTGTTAAAGTTGTTGAAACGGCCACCCTCAGTGTGACCTGTATGGCGGTTGACCAAGTATGCTTGCATTCACTTGTGTGTGTGAAAAGCCGTAGATATTATGTGAGTGGGCCAGCACTTAAAGGCAGTGCCTTTAAGGTTTATTGGCGCTCTGTACTTCTCCCTACGTCCGTGTACCACTCCGTACAGCGGCGTTTTAAAAAGTCATGCATTTTACTTTTTAAAACCGATACCGATAATTTACGAAATTACATTTTAAAGCATTTATCGGTCGATAATATCATCAGTCCGATATCATCAGACATCGCTATATATAACCTAATCATATTGTTTCTTCAACTTAAAAATAGTTGGATTATATTCCAAGTTTTGATCTCGGACACTGGTCTCTGGTCACTTATAACGGTATTTTTCAACCTTTTTTGACCCGAGGCACATTTTTTTACGTTTGAAAAAATGCGGAGGCACACTACCAGCAGAAATCATTAAAAAAACAAAACTCAGTTGACAGTAAAAAGTCGTTACGCAATGGTTGGATGTGACTTTAAAGCATAACCAAGCATGCATCACTATAGCTCTTGTCTCAAAGTAGGTGTACTGTCACCACCTGTCATTTATTTGGACTTTTTTCCTGTTTTTTAGTGTTTTACTTTTTGTCTAGCGCTCCTATTTTGTTTTTGTTTTTCTCTTTTTTTGCTATTTTCCTGTAGCAGTTTCATGTCTACCTTTGAGCGATATTTCCCGCATCTGATTTGTTTTAGCAATCAAGAATATTTCAGTTGTTTTTAATCCTTCTTTGTGTCGATATTGTTGATTGTCACGCCATGTTCGGACGTACTTTGTGAACGCCGTCTTTGCTCCACAGTAAGTCTTTGCTGTCGTCCAGCATTCTGTAAAAAGTCGTTGTCGCAATTGTTGGATTTGACTTTAAAGCATAACCAAACAATCATTCACTATAGCTGTTGTCTCAAAGAAGGTGTACTGCCACTACCTGTCATATCACACCCTGGCTTATTTTGAGTTTTTTGCTGTTTTCCTGTGTGTAGTGTTTTACTTCTTGTCTTGCGCTCCTATTTTGGTGTTTTTTCTTCTCTTGTTTTCGGTATTTTCCTTTCGCAGTTTCATGTCTTCTTTTGAGCGTTATATCCCGCATCTGATTTGTTCTAGCAATCAAGAATATGTCAGGTGTTTTCATCCTTCTTTGTGTCGACATTGTTGATTGTCACGCCATGTTTGGACGTACTTTGTGGACACTGTCTTTGCTCCACAGTAAGTCTTTGCTGTCGTCCAGCATTCTGTTTTTGTTTACTTCGTAGCCAGTTCAGTTTTAGTTTCGTTCCGCATAGCCTTCCTTAAGCTTCAATGCCTTTTCTTAGGGGCACTCAGCTTTTGTTTACTTTTGGTTTAAGCATTAGACACATTTTTACCTGCACCCTGCCTCCCGCTGTTTCCGACATCTACAAAGCAATATGATATGGAAGAGTATTACACGGTTACTCTGACAACTCTAGACATCCGAGAAACTGAACAAGAACCCGTCTTTTGCAGACTATAATTACTTTTTTGCAAAAAATATTTTTAACCCAAATAGGTGAAATGACATAATCTTCCACGACTCACCAGACTGTATCTCACAGAGAGTGGTTGAAAACACTGACTTATAGCATATAAGGATATTCTATTACTGTTAAGCCAACTATGAATAATAAAACATGTGTCCTGTTTCATAGCTACACGTATGACAAAAGAAGCGGGTGAAAATGAGTGGTAGTCAGTGAGGTAAGATGAATGAAATGCGCTGACCGTTCATTGCTTCTGCCAAATGAGTTGCACTGATCACCACTCCAAGATGGCGGCCCGGCGTCTCGTCGCTCCTTGCTGCGTCTCCTTGTAAGATGTCTGTGCGTGGAACAGTTGTTGTCTGCGGGCTAAAGGCAAGACTGTGCTAAGCTAATACATTCACCTTGGCGGCCACCTTCTGGTATGGCTTCGTGTTTTGTCCACACGGTGTGCGTCCTCGCTTTGTGCGTCCATATTCCGTCCGTCCATCGTGGCGTAAAGTGCTGCAGAGAGGAACTCAGCGCCGACACGTTTCAGTCAGTCTGTGCCGTTTCATCATCATCATCATCAATAATAATAATAATAACAATAATAATCCACGCATGGAGGGCGTCTCTTTTGAGTCCAGCGTCCGTCCATCTGTCCCCGGGTGTTGTCCGTCTACCAGTTGCAGTCCTTCTGGAGCAGCGTGAGGACTTTGCGGCCCAAGCTGGCCCTCCAAGGCTTGACCAAGCTCTTCATGTTGACCAGGAGGTGACCCTGCTTCCTGTCCGTGTGTCCCGCCACCAGGTACTCCGTCCCTGGCGAAACCCATCATGGACATAAAACAACCAGTAGTCCTTGGACCTGCTTATTGTATACAACATACTCATCCAAACCCTAAAGTCCAACTCTAAAACAACCACATCCCTATCCTAACCTTAACCTTACCCCAACCAGAACCTAACCTAACACTGAACCAAACCTAAAACCAACTCCAACACTAACTTTACCTAACCCTAAACCAAACCTTAAACCAACTCCAACACTAACAATTACCCCAACCACAACCTAACCCAAACTCACCTAACTCTAAACTGTACCTAAAACCAACCCCAGCCTAACCCTAACCTAAACCCAACAAAAAAATCTAACCCCATTTCTAAAACCTACCAGATCTCTATCCTAACCTAATCCTTACCTCAACCACAACCTAACCCAAACTCACCTAACTCTAAACCTCAACCCTAAACCAAACCTAAAACTCCAACCCTAATCCTAACTTAACCTAACTCTAGACCAAACGTAAAACCAAATCCCACCCTAAACCTAATCTACACCATTAACCCAACCACAACGTAACCCAAACTAATCTAACTCTACACAAAACCTAAAACCAACTCCAACACTAAACCTAACCTAACCCTGAACCAAAGGAAAAAAAAACTCTAAACCTGAACTTAAACTAAACCATTACCCTGACCACAACCTAACCCAAACTCAGCTAACCCTAAACGTACCTAAAACCAACCCCAACCACACCTCAACAAAAAACCTAAACCCCAACTATAAAACCAACCAGATCCCTATCCTAACCCAATCCTTACCCCTACCACAACCTAACCCAAACTCACCTAACTCCAAACCCCAACCCTAAACCAAACCTAAAACAACTCCAACCCTATTCCTAACTTAACCTAACCCTAACTCTAAACCAAACTTAAAACCAACTCCAACCCTACGCCTAACCTACACGATCACGGCAACCACAACCTAACCCAAACTAACCTAACTCTAAACCAAACCTAAAAAAATAACTCCAACTCTAAACCTAACTTAATTTAACCCAACCATAAACCAAACGTGAAACCAACTCCAACACTAAACCTAACTTAACTTAACCTTAAACCAAACGTAAAACCAACTCCAACACTAAACCTAACTTAACTTAACCCTAAACCAAACGTAAAACCAACTCCAACACTAAACCTAACTTAACTTAACCCTAAACCAAACGTAAAACCAACTCCAACTCTAAACCTAACCTATACCAATACCCTGATCTAACCCAAACTCACCTAACCCTAAACCGTACAAAAAACCAACACCAAACTAACCTCAACAAAAACCTAACCCAATTTCTAAAACGGACCGGATCCCTATCCTAACCTGATCCTTACCCCAACCACAACCTAACCCAAACTCACCTAACTCTAAACCCCAACCCTAAACAAACCTTAAACAACTCCAACCCTAATCCTAACTTAACCTAACCCTAACTATAAACCAAACCTAAAACCAACTCCTACCCTAAACCTAACCTAAACCATTACCCCAACCACAACCTAACTCGAAATCAAACCTGAAACCAACTCCAACACTAAACCTAACTTACCCTAACCCAACTCTAAACCAAAGGTAAAACCAACTCCAACCCTAAACCTAACCTAAACCATTACCCTGACCACAACCTAACCCAAACCCACCTAACCCTCAACCGTACCTAAAACCAACACCAACCTAACCTCAATAAAAAACCTAAACCCCAACTCTAAAACCAACCAGATCCCTACCCTAACCTAACCCAGGCCCCTTCATTAGGAACCCCTCTCACCTGGGTTGAGGATGGGACAGGTGCATCCTCGTGCCGTCCAGGACTCGGGGTACAGAGTGACACGCCCCCGCTGTATCTTCACCTTCTGGCTCAGCACCTTCTGAACTTTCACCTCCACCTCGGCGTGGGAACCTTTGTCGTGCGCCGACAGCACCTTCACCTTCAGCACTGAGGAAGAGGAGGATGATGAGGTTACATGACCATACAAACTGTACACTGACTACTCTAAACTATATATATTCGTGTAGTACTGTCACGTGACGATACAAACTGTACCCTGACTACTCTAAACTATGTATATTCGTGTAGTACTGTCACATTACGATACAAGCTGTACACTGACTAC
Organism: Nerophis ophidion; assembly: GCF_033978795.1. Classification (NCBI taxonomy): domain Eukaryota; kingdom Metazoa; phylum Chordata; class Actinopteri; order Syngnathiformes; family Syngnathidae; genus Nerophis; species Nerophis ophidion. Next base: position 55,116,671 of record NC_084620.1, on the reverse strand, counting down.
TCTAAACTATATATATTCGTGTAGTACTGTCACATGATGATACAAGCTGTACACTGACTACTCTAAAGTAAATATTTAATATAGTACTATCACATGACAATACTAGCTGTACACTGACTACTCTAAAGTATATATTTGTGTAGTGTTGTCACATGACAATACAAGCTTTACATTGACTACTCTAAACTATACATCTTGCGTAGTACTGTCACATGACGATACAAGCTGTACACTGACTACTCTAAACTACATATTTTGCGTAATACTGTCACATGACAATACAAGCTGTACACTGACTACTCTAAATTGAATATTTTGTGTAGTACTGTCACATGACAATACAAGCTGTACACTGACTACTCTAAAGTAAATATTTTGTTTAGTGTTGTCACATGACAATACAAACTGTACCCTGGCTACTCTAAAGTATATATTTTTTATAGTACTGTCACATGACAATACAAGCTGTACACTGACTACTCTAAAGTAAATATTGTATGTACTACTCTCACATGACAATACTAGTTGTACACTGACTACTCTAAAGTATATATTTTATGTATTATTGTCACATGACAATACAAGCTGTTCACTGACGACTCTAAACTATATGTTTTGCGTAGTACTGTCACATGACAATACAAGCTGTACACTGACTACTCTAAATTGAATATTTTGTGTAGTACTGTCACGTGCCAATACAAGTAGTATGTATTTTATGTAGTACTGTCACATGACAATACAAACTGTACACTGACTACTCTCCAGTAGATATTTTGTGTAGTACTGTCACATGACAATACAAGCTGAACCCTGGCTACTCTAAAGTAAATATTTGTGTAGTACTGCCACATGACAATACAAGCTGTACACTGACTACTCTAAAGTAAACATATTTGTGTAGTACTGTCACATGACGATACAAGCTGTACAATGACTACTCTAAAGTAAATATTTTATGTAGTACTCTCACATGACAATACTAGCTGTACACTGACTACTCTAAAGTATATATTTTTGTGTAGTGTTGTCACATAACAATACAAGCTTTACACTGACTACTCCAAACTATATATTTTGCGTAGTACTCTCACATGACAATACTAGCTGTACACTGACTACTCTAAACTATATATTTTGCGTACTACTGTCACATGACAATACAAGCTGTACACTGACTACTCTCCAGTAAATATTTTGTGTAGTACTGTCACATGACAATACAAGCTGTACCCTGGCTACTCTAAATTATATATACAGTATTTGTGTAGCACTGTCACATGACAATACAAGCTGTACACTGACTACTCTCCAGTATACCTTTATGTAGTACTGTCACATGACAATACAAGCTGTACACTGACTACTCTCCAGTATACCTTTATGTAGTACTGTCACATGACAATACAAGCTGTACACTGACTACTCTAAATTGAAGATTTAATGTAGTACTGTCACATGACAATTCAAGCTGTACACTGACTACTCTAAAGTAAATATTTTGTTTAGTGTTGTCACATGACAATACAAACTGTACCCTGGCTACTCTAAAGTATATATTTTGTGTAGCACTGTCACATGACAATACAAGCTGTACACTGACTATTCTAAAGTATATATTTTATGTATTACTGTCACATGACAATACAAGCTGTACACTGACTACTCTAAAGTATACATATTTGCATAGTACTGTCACATGACAATACAAGCTGTACACTGACTACTCGAAAGTAAACATATTTGTGTAGTACTGTCACATGACAATACAAGCTGTACACTGACTACTCGAAAGTAAACATATTTGTGTAGTACTGTCACATGACAATACAAGGTGTACACTGACTACTCTAAAGTAAACATATTTGTGTAGTACTGTCACATGACAATACAAGCTGTACACTGACTAATCTAAATTGAATATTCAGTGTAGTACTGTCACATGGCAATACAAGCAGTATGTATTTTGTGTAGCACTGCCACATGACAACACCAGATGCACACTGACTTCTCTTAAGTGTGTATGATGTCACATGAGGTGATGACTAACATGAGATGTTCTTACCATAAGCGTAGTTCATGGTGCAGAACAGTTTGCTGTTGGTCAGCGGCTGCTCTTTGCACTCACACTTCTCTGCAGGGGACAAACACACCTATTAAAGTGTGTGTGTGTGTGTGTGTGTGTGTGTGTGTGTGTGTGTGTGTGTGTGTGTGTGTGTGTGTGTGTGTGTTCTGAGGAATGTGCCCATGAGAGGTGGCGGTGGGGTCTATGACAGCGGTGGGGGGTCTGAGTCATGACCAGTGGTCAGTGGAGGGTGAAAGCGGAAAAAAAACAAGGTCCCACCTGAGTAGTGCAGGGCGGAGAAGAGCTCTTCCGTTCGGAAGATCCTGATTGGCTCGCTGGAGTTTCCCTCCAAATTGTACAAGTCGGATCTGCAGAACACACGCAAATGACCTCACAAATCATGCTTTGACCTTCAAGTGGATCCCTAAAAACAGCGGAGCGCTCCAGTCGAATAGAGGATCTTTACCATAAGCTGGGTCCCAATACTTTTGTTGAAAGAGGTGATGTGCGCCACTCACCCCAGCACACAGTCCCCCGTGAAGGGGTCGCAGTCGCCAGCGCAGTCGCACGGGCGGCACCCGTACTCGTGGAAGCCCCAGTATCCCACCATGCACCTGTCACAGGAAGCCCCGCCCACTCCGGGTTTGCAGATGCAGTTGCCGTTGGCGGGGTCGCAGAGGGAGTCGCCCGCCGAGTGGAAGGCCATGGAGCCCAGAGGGTGACAGCTGCACACTGCCAGGAGACATTTGGTCTATTTAGTATCATACATACATATACATACAGTATGTACCGTGTTTCCTTGAATAGCCACCGGGCATGTAATATGCGCCTGCCTTGAATTACTGCCGGGTAAAACTCATCCCCCGAATTAATAAGCACATGCTTACTTTAACCACCAGGTCAAATTCGTGACATCTCGTGTGCCACTATCCCCGCCGGCATTTTCAAAATGATGGAGGAGTTTATCATTGCTTCTACTGTGTGTAAACCAGGGGTCTTGTTCCACAGCCATACAGATCACACTAATGGTTGTGATATAAAACAATTTTAGCACTCTTATTGATATGCGCCACACTCTGTGAACCCACACCAAACACATTTCTGGAGAACATCGGCTCTGTAACACATTATAAACGCAACATAAGAATTACCCAGAATGCTGTGCATCCATGACTCTTGGCTATATTATACACCCCGCTAGGCTTGTCCCGATACCAAAATGTATTTCGATACTATTCTAAATAAAGGGGACCACAACTTAATGTTACCCTATTTAATGTAGCGTACATTAAACATTTGTTTCATATTGCAATTTTGTCCCTAAATAAAAAAGTAGCAAGTAAATAAACAAAGGCTCCTGATATACACATACATATATACATAAGGGGCGGTTTAGCTCGGTTGGTAGAGAGGCCGTGCCAGCAACTTGAGGGTTGCAGGTTCAATTCCCGCTTCCGCCATCCTGGTCAATGCCGTTGTGTCCTTGGGCAAGACACTTTACCCACCTGCTCCCATTGCCATCCACACTGGTTTAAATGTAACTAAGATATTGGGTTTAACTATGTAAAGCTCTTTGAGTCACAAGAGAAAAGCGCTATATAAATATAATTCACTTCACTTCTCTACACGTATATATAAATATATGTATATTTTTATACATATATACATACAAATATATATGTACATATATACACACACATACATATATATATACACACACGTATATATACATACATATATATATACATACAAATATATATGTACATATATACACACACATACATATATATACACACATTCACACACACATATATATATATACATACATACATACATATATATATATATATACACACACACACACACACACACACACACACACACACACACACACACACACACACACACACACACACACACACACACACACACACACGCACTAGGCTTGTCCCTAAACCAAAATGTATTTCGATACTTTTCTAAATAAAGGAGACCACAACTTAATGTTACGCTATTTAATGTAGGGTACATTAAGCATTTGTTTCTTATTGCAATTCTGTCCTTAAATAAAAAAGTAGCAAGTAAACAAACAAAGGCTCCTGATAAGTGTGCTGACATATGCAGTAACATATTGTGTCATTTATACACACCTGTTATTTTGTCTATATTATTAAGGACAAGTGGTAGAAAACGGAAATTAATAGAAACCGGTACTTTTTTGAGTCGGTATAGTACCGAATATGATTAATTAGTATCGCGGTACTACACTAGTACTGGTATACTGTACGACCCTAATATATATATATATATATATATATATATATATATATTACCTGTATGTTACAGTGTAAAATGAGGCCTCAGTCAGACAAGTTTATCACACACCATGAACTCTGATAAGATAAAGTGCATCTACAGCAGCAATAAATCCATAAAGATTACACGCTGAGAGACAAAAACAACGCCTGTGTGTGTCTGTGTGCTGTTGTTATAAAACTCAGCTGAAATAACAACTCACATGAGGACAAGGAACCTGTGTGCACGGCAATATTTCCTTTTTATGAGCCCCCCCCCCCCCCCCGCAGCGTGTTATGATAAAAATGCTCCTCGCCACGCAGGGAAATTCCGACAGTTTTACAAGCTGGGCTCTCACAGACTGGAAGACGGTTTCATACACCTGCTTAGTATCGTTACTAATCTTGTGCTTATAGTCACAGGGTTGGTGTTAAGGTGACGCGTTACTGTTAGTTTTGGCGGTAACTAGTATTCTAACGTGTTATTTTTTTCATATTCAGTAAC
>NC_084620.1:54986807-55106807 GCF_033978795.1 Nerophis ophidion | reverse complement strand
CTTTCAGCAAAAATATGGTAATATTGCAAAATTATCAAGTATGACACATAGAATGGACCTGCTATCCCCATTTAAATAAGAAAATCTCATTTCAGTAGGCCTTTAAACATTCTTAAAGCAGTCCGATGTGCAATAGGTCTGGATTAGGCTTTTACAATATACGGGTACTAGTATAGTACTGCCATACTAATGAATCATATTCGGTACTATACCGCCTCTAAAAAAGTACTGGCCCCCCAGCCCCCGCCTCCTTGTCATTGTCACGTGGTGACATTGCTGGTTTTACAAGCAGAGGAGCATATTCGGCAGCGCGCACACACACAGAGTACTTACAAGCAGACACAGTGTGTAGACAGAAAAGGGAGAATGGACGCATTTTGGCGTAAAAAGTAAAGATAAATGTTAAGCACCTCTTCCTGAAGCACCTCAGGAAGAGGTGCTTCAAGACATGGTTAGCTAGCTAGCTGCCAACATCCACTAAATCAATAATCCTTGTCTCCATGGCGAGAAATAATGTAAGTTTCTTACAAGTACTATTATCACTGCAGGACGAGGAATAGATAAACAGGCTTCACTGCACATCGTAGCTCACCGGCGTCACAATGTAAACAAACGCCATGGGTGGATCTACACCTCACATCCACTGTAATGATACCAAGTACAGGCACGTATCTGGTCGATACTACTATGATTACATCATTGTTTAACATTACAAAATATTTTTTTTAAATCAATACTATGTTTATAAACTCAGGAAATAAGTCCCTGGTGGACAAGTCATGAGGACTTAAATTATGACCAATGTGTAGAGAGGTCCGATAATGGCTTTTTTGCCGATATCCGATATTGTCCAACTCTTAATTACCGATTCCAATATCAACCGATACCGATATATACAGTAGTGGAATGAAAACATTATTATGCCTCATTTTGTTGTGACGCCCCGCTGGATGCATTAAACTCTGACGGTTCGCTGGCATCGTGGTGATGCGGGTGCGTTCTCTCGATGATGCAGTCGGGCTCGGACACAGCGTAAGGTAGGAAATAATGATTTATTTACACTAAAAAACAGACTAAGAACAGAAAACTTGCACTAGGCATAAAACGGCAAAACAAAGAGCTAGCTGGGGAGCTAGAAAACACGAAGCATAGTGCGGAAGTTAGCAAGTACAAACAACGGTTTTCAGGATCGTCACCTGTTGCATGGAACAGAAACTAGGAAGCGAGATCGAAAGAACAGAAAAGGCAGGCTTAAATAAAGGCCGTAATCACGAGGCAGGTGACACTAATGTGTGACTATGGCAACAGAACAAACAGGAAGTGCCACCAGGAACTAAGGGAGTCAAACATCAACAGAATACGATACAAAGACGGAACAAAACCAGAATAAGACATGATCCGGGCAGCGGATCATGACATAAACAATGTAACAAGGTTTTCTGAAATAAATCAACTGAAGTTAAGGAAAAAACAATTCCAACATGGCTTTGCCATATTTATTATTAAAGTCACGGAGTGCATTATTTTTTTCAACATGCCTCAATGCGGGATAGCGACATCACCTGTTGCATCAAAAGCAAATTACACTGCGAGGCCGAATGGCAAACAAAGGCAGGCTTAAATAGGGACAGAAATTAAGAGGCAGGTGCGCGTACAAAACACAAGGCAGGTGACACCAATACGTAACCATGGCAACGAAACACAACAGGAAGTGGCACCAGGAACTAAGGAAGTCACATAACAAGACGAGATACAAAGACAGAACCAAAAACAGAATATGCCATGATCCGAGTAGCGGATCATGACAGTAGATTAATAATACATTTTTTACAGCTTGTCCTTTATAATGTTGACAAAATAATAGGTGTATAAATGACACAATATGTTACTGCATAGACTAATTAGGAGCCTTTGTTTGTTTACTTACTACTAAAAGACAAGTTGTCTAGTATGGTCACTATTTTATTTAAGGACTAAATTGCAACAATAAACATGTTTTTAATGTACCCTAAGATTTTTTGTTCAAATAAAGCCAATAATGATTTTTTATTTATTTAAAAAAAGTATTGAAAAGTGTCTAAATACATTTGGTTACCTGTACCAAAATATTGGTATCGGGACCAGGGGTGTCCAAACTTTTTCCACAGAGGGCCGCACACGGAAAAATTTAAGCATGCGGGGGCCATTTTGATATTTTTCATTTTCAAACCATAACAAAATATATGGATTTTTTTTTTTTTATCCTTAGGGCTCCTGGGGAGCATAGAAGGGTCTCAGTCACTAAAATGTAAAAAATAAGTCAAATTATTATTATTATTTTTTATTTAATACTTACAGTAAATCTGTATATCAACATTAGGTTTTATGCCTTTTCTGTCAAAGACAACTTTCTTTTTTTATAGTTAAACTGAAATATGCAGTATTCAGATAGATAGATAGTACTTTATTGATTCCTTCAGGAGAGTTCCTTTATTTAGCAATTAAAGCCCTCAAAGATCAATAATGCAGGACACCATTGATTTTAATTATTTAATATTTTTGAGTAATCACAGCGAAAAGTTAAATAAAATCCTACTAAACATATTTGAGATCTGAAAGGTTCCCCACTCATAAAGTGATGCATTTTTATTAGTTTTTTTTTTACATTTAACACTTAAATTTCAAGATCAACTTCCAATATATCTGTGGATTTTAAGTTTGAACTATTATTTTGTTCGTTTTATGCTCTTTTGTCAAAACTTTGATGTTTTTATATGGCAACCACACAACATATGCAATATTTTTTCCACATAAAACATTTTAAAGTGATAATTTTCAAGTAATAATTCATTATAACATAGATTTTTTGTGTCCTTTTTTTTGAGCAATGGAAAAAAAAAGAAAATAAAGACAAAAGGAACAAAAAAACTGCCTGCATGGCAGCTTTGTGTCAACATAGTCACTTTTTCTCATTAGATTTCACCTCATTACACCTTTTTTAGATTTTTTTTTTTTCATTTTTGCAAAACTATCAATTTTGCAATTATTGCAGAATGTGTGGTGGGCCGGTAAACGATTAGCTGCGGGCCGCACTTTGGACACCCCTGCCCTAGTGGCTGTGAGTGGCATAGAAGGGCGGGGCTATGACATCATCACCTTTCTAACCACGACCTTTCACCTTCTTGCTCAGCATTCACACAAGCAGGAAGAAAATAGAAAAAAAAAAAAGTGTGAGGTGTCTAATCCCTTTTTAATGAAATGTGTGTGTGTGTGTGTGTGTGTGTGTGTGTGTGTGTGTGTGTGTGTGTGTGTGCGTGTCTTACGCTTGCAGGAGTCGGGGGCGTTGTGCGCTCGCCGGGGGTCCCTGTAGAAGCCGGCCTTACAGCTCTGACACTGGCGCCCCTCGGTGTTGTGCAGACAGTCGCACACGCCGCCGCCGCGCTGGCCAGACTCCCGCCACACCGACCAATCGAAGCGGCAGCTGTGAGCGTGCCCGTTACACTTGCACCCTGGGACAGGAGCACAACGGCGAGGTCACATGACGACGGCCTTCCACCCTGAACCCAGCATACCCGCCCAGGTCTCCCAGTCTAAAAACATTGTCTGTGGCTGTGGGCAACCTCATGATGCCTCCACCAGCTGTATGGTCAGCGTTATCTTGCTCTGTATGCGCTGTAAAATGTTGCTGTACTTACTGTATATGGCGTCCTCTTGACAAGCCTTGTGTTTGTGCAGCCTACCAATATGGCCGCCACACACATCAATTAAAATGAACATTATATCTTAATTTGGTTATCATTTGAAAGTATTTAAAAAGCGTATAGTTGTCACTGTACAACACAGCAGCAGCAACACAACCAATGTTGTAATAGCGCTAAGAAGCTAATCTTTTTTTTTTTTTTCTTCTTTTTTTTTTCTTCTTTTTTTTTTTTCTTGTAATCAGACCATATTTTCGGTATATTAGATGGAATTTTTTGTCCCGACTGTCATCTGCAGTCTTCTTGCACTCTTCTGCAGATGACAGTCGAAACAAAAAATTCCATCTAATATACTGAAAATATGGTCTGATTACAAGAAAATTAGAAAAAAAAAAAAAAAAAAAGTTAGCTTCCTAGCGCTTTTACAACATTGGTTGTGTTGTAAATCTTTTCAAATGATAACCAATTTAAAATACACTGTTAATGTTACCATCATTTGAAAGTATTTGAAAAGCGTATAGTTGTCACTGTACAACACAGCAGCAGCAACACAACCAATGTTGTAATAGCACTAAGAAGCCAAACTTTTATTTTTTATTTATTTTTGTATTTATTTTTTTCCCAATATTTTCTTGTAATCAGAACATATTTTCGGTATATCAGGTATAATTTTTTTGTTTCAACTGTCATCTCCAGAACATTACCGTTTTCAAATACTTTCAAATGATTTTAAAATTAACAGTATTTTTTTAATTGGTGAAAAAAATAAATAAAAATATATTTAAAAAAAAAAGAAAAAAGAAGCTAACCTCTTTTTTCCCCCTTGCAATCAGACCACATTTTCGGTATATAAGATGGAATTTTTTGTCCCGACTGTCATCTGCAGTCTTCTTGCACTCTTCTGCAGATGACAGTCGAAACAAAAAATTCCATCTAATATACTGAAAATACGGTCTGATTACAAGAAAATTAGAAAAAATAAATAAAAAATAAAAAGGTTAGCTTCTTAGCGCTATTACAACATTGGTTGTGTTGCACATACTTTCAAATGATAACCAATTTAAAATACACTGTTAATGTAACCATCATTTGAAAGTATTTGAAAAGCGTATAGTTGTCACTGTACAACACAGCAGCAGCAACACAACCAATGTTGTAATAGCACTAAGAAGCCAAACTTTTATTTTTCCAATATTTTCTTGTAATCAGACCATATTTTCGGTATATTAGGTATAATTTTTTTGTTTCGACTGTCATCTGCAGAAGAGTACTGTTTTCAAATACTTTCAAATGATTTTGAAATTAACATTATTTTTTTAATTGGTTAAAAAAATTAATAAAAATAAATTAAAAATTTTTTTTTTTTTTAAAAAGAAGCTAACCTCTTTTTTCCCCCTTGCAATCAGACCACATTTTCGGTATATTAGATGGAATTTTTGTTCCGACTGTCATCTGCAGTCTTCTTGCACTCTTCTGCAGATGACAGTCGAAACAAAAAAAAATTATACCTAATATACCGAAAATATGGTCTGATTACAAGAAAATTAAAAAAAAAAAAGAAAATATATAAATAAGGTTAGCTTCTTAGCGCTTTTAAAACATTGGTTGTGTTGCTGCTACTGTGTTGTACAGTGACAACTATACCCTTATCAAATACTTTCAAATGATATTAACATTAACAGTATTTTTTTAATAGGTTAAAAAAATTTATAAAATTAAAAAATTTAAAAAAGAAGCTAATTTTTTTTTTTTTTGTAATCAGACCATATTTTCAGTATATTAGATGGAATTTTTTGTTTTGACTGTCCTCTGCAGAAGAGTGCAAGAAGACTGCAGATGACAGTCGAAACAAAAATTTCCATCTAATATACCGAAAATATGGTCTGATTACAAGGAAAAAATAAAAAATAAATAAAAATGTTAGCTTATTTTTTATTTTATTTTTTTTTCAACAAATTAAAAAAACACTATTCATTTTAACATCATTTGTTAAGTATTTGAAAAGGGTATAGTTGTCACTGTACAACACAGCAGCAGCAACACAACCAATGTTGTAATAGCGCTAAGAAGCCAAACTTTTTATTATTTTTTTATTTTTTCTTGTAATCAGACCATATTTTCGCTATATTAGATGGAATTTTTTGTTTCCACTGTCATCTGCAGTGTTCTTGAACTCTTCTCGAAACAAATATTTCCATTTAATATACCGAAAATAAGGTCTGATTACAAGAACATTTTGGAAAAACAATAAAAAAATAAGGTTAGCTTCTTAGCGCTATTACAACATTGTTGTTGCTGCTGTGTTGTACAGTGACAACTATAACATTTTCAAATACCTTCAAATGATATTGAAATTAACAGTATTTTTTTAATATGTAAAAAAAAAAGAAAAAAGAAAAAGCTATCCTTCTATTTTTTTTCTAGTAATCTGACCATATTTTCTGCTGTGTTGTACAGTGACAACTATACCGTTTTCAAATACTTTCAAATTATAATCAAATTAACAGCATTTTTTTAATTGGTTAAAAAAGAAAAAAAAAAGAAGCTAACCTTTTTTTTTTATTGTAATCAGACCATATTTTTGGTATATTAGATGGAATTTTATTGTTTCGACTGTCATCTGCAGTCTTCTTGCACTTGTCTGCAGACGACTGTCAAAACAAAAAATTCCATTTAATATACCGAAAATCTGGTCTGATTATAACAAAAAAAAAAAAAGAAAAAAAGAAAAAAGAAAAAAGGAATAAGGTTAGCTTCTTAGCGCTATTACAACATTGGTTGTGTTGCTGCTGTTGTGTTGTACAGTGACAATTATACCCTTTTCAAATAATATTAAAATGAATAGTATTTTTTAATTGGTTAAAAAAAAAAAAGAAGAAGCTAACCTTTTTTTTTTTTTCTTGTAATCAGACCATATTTTTGTGGATGGATTTTTTTTGTTTCGACTTTCATCTGCAGAAGAATGCAAGAAGACTGCAGATGACAGTCGAAAGAAGAAAAAAAAAGTTAGCTTCTTAGCGCTATTACAACATTGGTTGTGTTGCTGCTGCTGTGTTGTACAGTGACAACTATACCCTTTTCAAACACTTTCAAATGACATTAAAATAAAAAAAAAATTCTTAATTTTTGGTTAAAAAAATAAAATAAAAAAATGAAGCTAACCTTTTTTTTTCCTTTTTTGTAATCAGACCATATTTTCGGTATATTAGGTGGAATTTTTTGTTTCGACTGTCATCTGCAGAAGAGTGCAAGAAGAATGCAGATGACAGTCGAAAGAAAAAAAGAGAAAAAAATGAAAAAATAAGAAGGTTAGCTTCTTAGCGCTATTACAACATTGGTTGTGTTGCTGCTGCTGTGTTGTACAGTGACAACTATATGCTTTTCAAATACTTTCAAATGATGTTAAAATGAACAGTGTTTTTTTAATTTGTTAAAAAAAAAAAAAAAAAAAAAAGCTAACATTTTTATTTCGTTCTTATTTTTTCCTTGTAATCAGACCATATTTTCGGTATATTAGATGGAAATTTTAGTTTCGACTGTCATCTGCAGTCTTCTTGCACTCTTCAGCAGATGACAGTCAAAACAAAAAAATCCATCTAATATACCGAAAATATGGTCTGATTACAAAAAAAATAAAAAAAATTTGCTTCTTTTTTAAATGTTTTAATTTCTTATATTTTTTTAACCTATTAAAAAAATACTGTTAATGTTAATATCATTTGAAAGTATTTGATAAGGGTATAGTTGTCACTGTACAACACAGTAGCAGCAACACAACCAATGTTGTAAAAGCGCTAAGAAGCTAACCTTCTTTATATATTTTCTTTTTTTTTTTAATTTTCTTGTAATCAGACCATATTTTCGGTATATTAGGTATAATTTTTTTTGTTTCGACTGTCATCTGCAGAAGAGTGCAAGAAGACTGCAGATGACAGTCGGAACAAAAAATTCCATTTAATATACCGAAAATGTGGTCTGATTGCAAGGGGGAAAAAAGAAGTTAGCTTCTTTAAAAAAAAAAAAAAAATTTATTTATTTTTATTTATTTTTTTAACCAATTAAAAAAATACTGTTAATTTCAAAATCATTTGAAAGTATCTGAAAACGGTACTCTTCTGCAGATGACAGTCGAAACAAAAAAATTATACCTAATATACCGAAAATATGGTCTGATTACAAGAAAATATTGGAAAATAAATAAATAAATAAATAAAAGTTTGGCTTGTTAGTGCTATTACAACATTGGTTGTGTTGCTGCTGCTGTGTTGTACAGTGACAACCAACGTTCCCTCTAAGGTACGCGCATGTGCAATTGCACACTGCTCATGTGTCCTCTGCGCACGGCAAATCTAGGCCGCGCACAAAGTCGAATAAAAAGATAAGCGCATAACAGTGTGCACGTCTGCCGTCGATCACATGTGCGCCAATGAATGCTCAAGGAGTTTTAGTGTTTGCTCACACATAAGAAAAATTGAAGGGAAAATTGGTGACGACTATACCCTTTTCAAATACTTTCAAGTGATATTGAAATCAACAGTATTTTTTAATTGGTTAAAAAAAATTCTTGTAATCAGACCTTATTTTCAGTATATTAGATGGAATGTTTTACACTTCTTGCACTCTGCAGATGACAGTCGAAGCACAAAATTTCATCTAATATACCGAAAATATGGTCTGATTACAAGAAAATTTGGGAAAAAATGAAAAATAAAATAAAAAATAAGGTTAGCTTCTTAGCGCTATTACAACATTGGTTGTGTTGCTGCTGCTGTGTTGTACAGGGACAACTGTACACTTTTCAAACACTTTCAAATGATAGTAACATTAACAGTATTTTTTTAATAGGTTAAAACAGGGGTAGGGAACCTATGGCTCACGAGCCAGATGTGGCTCTTTTGATGACTGCATCTGGCTCTCGGATAAATCTGAGCTGACGTTGCTTAACACGATAAGTAATTAATAATTCCACTTGTGATCACAGTGTTAAAAATAACGTTCAATATATAAAACATTCTCATGTTTTTTTATGTTTAAGAAGTTGCGTTAATGGTAAGAAGTTTTTATTTATTATTGGTTAGTGTGGGGCTTGCCCTCCAGGGGGTTCTTCAGACCACCAAGCACTGACATGAGAGCCTGTTTCAGGGTTACAATATTGTTTTATTTTTCAATAAGTCTCTCAGTTGCTTTCCAGCTTTTGTATTTTTCTTTTTCGTTCTCGCTCTAGCTCCAGCTCCAACCCTGTCTCTCCTCCTGGCTGATGCTTACAGTATAACAGAGCAACATGTGATTAGATAACAAGGCCCAGGTGGGCCATCTAAATGATAAATGGGTTGTACTTGTATAGCGCTTTTCTACCTTCAAGGTACTCAAAGCGCTTTGACACTACTTTCACATGTACCCATTCACACACACATTCACACACTGATGGAGGGAGCTGCCATGCAAGGCGCCAACCAGCACCCATCAGGAGCAAGGGTGAAGCGTCTTGCTCAGGACACAACGGACGTGACGAGGTTGGTACTAGGTGGGATTTGAACCAGGGACCCTCTGCGCCACGCCGTCCCTACACACCTGTGGCTGATTTCGAAGGCAGATCCTGGCAACACCCCGCAGGCCACGACCCCTCCACAGTTAGCTTCATAATAACAATGTTAATACAAAGAATAAGAGACCTATTATTCTCTAGAAATATTGGTCTTACTTAAAAATGCACGCGTTAAAAAAAAATGTATATGGCTCTTACAGAAATACATTTTAAAATATTTGGCTTCTTGGCTCTCTCAGCCAAAAAGGTTCCCGACCCCTGGGTTAAAACAAAAAATAAATAAATAAATTAAAATAAGAAGCTAACTTTTTTTTTCTTCCTTGTAATCAGACCATATTTTTGGTATATTAGATGGAATTTTATTGTCATCTGCAGAAGAGTGCAAGAAGACTGCAGATCGCAGTCAAAACAAAAAATTCCATTTAATATACCGAAAATATTGATTAGAAGAAAAAAATCATATAGAAGGTTAGCTTCTTAAACCTTTTACAACATTGGTTGTGTTGCTGCTGCTGCTGGGTTGTACAGTGACTATACACTTTTCAAATGTCAACCCCTCCAAAAAACAGTGTTCATTATAAACAGGTGCATGTGTGTGGCGGCCATACTGGTAGTCTCCACAAAGGCCCGTCAAGAGGCCGGCGGTCCAGCCTGCGGTCCGCTATTGTCTCCCCCAACCCCCCGGCGTTGCATAACAACATGCACAGGCGGGCGCACACTCACTGCGGCACTCGTGCGGCGCCCCCGTCAGGCCGTCGGCGGGCTGCCAGGGTCGGTCGTGGTAGAGCGGGGCGCAGCGCTCGCAGTGCTCGCCGGCCGTGTTGTGTCTGCACACACACTTCCCGTGGACCTGCCGCACAACAGACGAGGTCGTTAGTGACGCGCTTGACAAGTTCTTCTCCAGGGAACATCCTCGCCGTCTGTGTGTGCGTGTGTGTGTGTGTGTGTGCATGGGAAGAGTGCAAGTATGCAGCTCTGAGAGCACAATAACAATCTCCTTGTCATTCCTGAAAGCTGGAATGCTATGTATGCTGGATAATGATTGAATGGGGGGGGGGGGGGGGGGGGGCAAGGCATCTGAGGAAGCTCTTTATTTGTTTGCGTTACAGCGTGATATGTGGGACACACGGTTACACAACACAACACACACAAATGGACGCTACATGTGAACAAAAAGTATGTTTGCTAAACTTCAACATTGTTTCCCACGGTGTGTGTGTGTGTGTGTGTGTGTGTTCTGGTATTCCCACCCTTCTTAAGACACCAACAAGGAAAAGTAGCTTCCATATGAGAACAAGTTAGGACCCAAATCATAGACCCAATACAGGGGAAACCATTGCATCTAACAGATAGCCAAATACTACAGTCTGTGAACATTGCTCCAAAGTCAGGATTTTTTTGTTGTTGATTTAATGTGCACACAAAAGTGATATACCAGTGGTTCCTAAGCTGGGTTCGGTGAGTCGGCCTAAGGGGTTCGGTGGAGGTCAAGTCACCCCCGACTCATCGTGTACATCAGACCTGGGAAAATTAAGGCCCCGGGCGCCACATGCGGCCCGTTAAGCTTTTCAATCTGGCCCGCCGGCCATTCCCAAATATTTTTTTTAGATCTTTAGGATGGAAAGTAGAGGTGCCATTATAATGATCGTAAGTCTTGAAATATATGGTTGAAATCTGCGCTTTTGCATGATATACTAGTTACTATGGTCATCTAATTAGTTACTTTGGTCATCTAATTAATTACTTTGGTCATCTAAGTAACAGTAGCTCAGACCAGGCACTAAGCAGTGTGGGTGGGGAGTGTTTCCAGAGCCTAAAATGTGGGTGTCAGGGACAGACGCGGAAGGAGATTTTTACAATATATTCATTTATCAGATTGTAGGTGTTTTTTTGTTTTTTTACCATTCATATTTCGCTGTTTGTTGCATTTTTGTTGTGTTTCGTTGTCAATATTTAGTGTTTTATCCTTCATAGTTGTCAAACTTGGACTCTGACTTTGGTTGTTTCTCCGACGCAGAGGATATTTAGGACGGAACCAGACGTGCATGTAAGTACATCTTGAGTTTTCAACACCAACACAAACAAACTACAAAAAGGCAAACAAAGGGCGCGCACAATGGCGGACAACAAATACTTGGCTACAAAACCAAATAACTAGAACAAAAGCTGTAAACTATAAACGTAAAAAAAAAAACACTTGCGCTGTGTCATTAATAACAAACCAAAAACTTACGTGGCATGGACAGAATAATAAACAGCGTGGCAAGGCATGAAGGTAGATGGGTGCAAAAAAAAAAAGTTTATGAGTTTGAACATCAAATATCTTGTCTTTGTAGCGCATTCAACTGAATATGGGTTGAAAAGGATTTGCAAATCATTGTATTCTGTTTATATTTACATCTAACACAATTTCCCAACTCATATGGAAACGGGGTTTGTAGAAAGGGTGGTCCTAAAGAGGGAGGCATTTTTCAAAGGTCTCCAGAAGGTGAAAATTACAAGAATGTGTGTGTGTGTTCTGGCAATGCTGACTTAATGGGGACATCGCTCCGTTTACACAGTCACCTTTAGGGGACCTCTGACGGTATGGGGACAAAAAAACAGGTCACCTAAAGGGAAACCTTTTTAAATGATAGTCAAATCCATTCTGAAGATGCCCAAGTGATTTTTAAGCTTTGCCCCATAAAAGAATGTTTACTGGTTAGTTTGAGTGTGGGACATTTGCACAGCAGCCCCCTCTTCGGGCTGTAGCTGGTACTGCACGCGCTGCTCCGCTCACACTTCTTCCGTGTATAGTTAATCACTTCCACCTGGTCCCCATAACGAAGGTAGTTTGTGGTTCTGTTTTGTTGTGCTTTTATTTTGTATCTTTTTTTTTTTAAATGGTCCCCAGTTGTCACGTACAAATGTGTGTGAATTATGCAAAATTATTTAAATTTGGTCCCTATAAAGCATATTAACTCTTTTTCCCCAGGGTCCCCAGTAAGTATGATAAGCACATTACTTCATCAATCCAGAGATTTAAAGACGTGTATTGTACCAAATTTTTTTTATGCAACCACAACCTGTAGAAAGGGTGGTCCCCACAAGTCCTGATCAACAACTCGGTCCCCGTTTTAAATGATAACCAGTGTGTGTGTGTGTCTGAGTGTGTGTGTGATGTGTCACTGCCTTGATCTGAACACGTGATCTAACGTGTCCTCTGTCTGAACTGACCCCAGAGCAAAACACACACACACACACACACACACACACACACACACACACACACACAAAGCAATTTTGCTCTTATACGCTTCATTTATTTTCCCGAAGAAAAGGTTGTGTCGTCTTATATTTGACGTCGTAGAGCAGTGTTCCTCAAACTTTTGTCTCCAAGTCCCACCAGAATGACCAACATTGAAATACAGTACAAAGTAAACCTAAATATTCATTAAAAACTAGTATATTTCATCTTTTTGGCTACTATAACATTACACACAGTTTGAACAGTAACACTGTGTTTTACAATATTGAATGTAAGGGGAACTGCACTTTTTTTTAATTTTTTTTTATAATCATTATGACGGACAAATACACACATTTAATTATTTTTAGTATTTTAATATGATTAAAAAATTAATGGGAGTCAGCCTTTAAAGCCCTCTAAAACAACCTTAAAGCGCTTTATCAACCTTTTATATACACATTACAAGTATATATATATATAATGTAGAAAAAGACAACCTTCATAACAATATGTAATACTTACAATGCACACACTGCAAGTATATATATAACGTAGTAACAGACACCTTCATAATAATATGTAATATGTACAATATACACACTGCAAGTATATATATATATATATATATATATATATATATATATATATATATATAATGTAGTAACAGACACCTTCATAACAAAATGTAATGCGTACAATACATACACTGCAAGTATATGTATATGTATATATATATATATGTATATACACTGTACATATATATACACATACATACATACATATACATATATATATATATATATATATACACACACACACATATATATATCTACACACACACATATATATATACACATATACATATAAATATGTATTTATATATATATATAAAATATAGAAACAGACACCTTCATAACAATATCTAATATGTACAATATACACACTGCAAGTGTATATATACATATATATATATACATATATATATATATGTATATATATATATATATACATATATATATATATATGTATATATATATATATATACATATATATATATATGTATATATATATATATATATACATATATATATATATACATATA
The DNA here is from genome assembly GCF_033978795.1 of Nerophis ophidion. Taxonomy (NCBI): domain Eukaryota; kingdom Metazoa; phylum Chordata; class Actinopteri; order Syngnathiformes; family Syngnathidae; genus Nerophis; species Nerophis ophidion. The sequence goes on along the minus strand of NC_084620.1, from coordinate 55,093,254 downwards.
TATATACATACACACACACACACATATATATATATATATATATATCTACACACACACACACATATATATATATATCTACACCCACACATATATATATACACATACATATATATATGTATTTATATATATATAAAATATAGCAACAGACACCTTCATAACAATATCTAATATGTACAATATACACACTGCAAGTGTATATATACACATATATATATATATATATATATATATATATATATATATATATATATATATATATATATATACAAAGTAGTAACAAATACCTTCATAAAAATATGTAATGTTCAATATATACCGTATTTTGGTCAATTTAAACAATTCCTCTTTGCATTTATCTCCGTTTCCATAGCAATCACACTTCCTACTCCCGTCAACAACTGCGTGTTCCTACTTCCGTAAACAAACCTGAGTGTGTTCCAATCACGGTAACAAGACAACAGAGACCACTAATTCTTTGGACAAATATTCACAACCTTATGTTTTTGAAGCCGAGTATGTTGAGGAGGAACTAATAGTTTGAAGTTTTCCCATATAAGGTCATCGGAAAAGACGTGTGTCTTATATCTAAGTCAATAAACTAATTCAATGTTTGGATATCAAAACAATATATGTGGCATATTCCAAACAATTTTCTAAAAAGCTGACTTAAACAGGGATTTTAGCAGCAATTAAGTGTGTGTGTGTGTGTGTATCAACGTTGCAGTAGCTATTCAGGGACATCATTCTGATGTGTGTTAGCATTGTGGCTAACTAACAGACGATGTAATCACCCTCGACCGCAGGCGCTACTGTGTGTGGTGAGGGAAGGGGCGGGGGGGGTGGGGGGTTGCACAAGAGTCTGGACTGTAATGACTTCATGGCACACACACGCACACACACACTGCAAGAAGCCAAGCATCCCGCTTGTGAGGCATGCACGCTACACAGGATATTACTTTGTGTTCCGTTCATTTCCGGAGATTTAGCCTGCCTATAACGGCCACCTCCGCAGGCTTGGTGCTAAGGCGAAAGCTAAAGCAAATGCTAACTCTGACCTTTGACCTCCACCCTCCTCTCTTGAAACATCCTCCGTATGAACGTGACCTTAACGTGGGCAAAGAGAAGCTACTTTGCTGTCTTGTTTGGGTTTATACTCCAGCAGTTACATAACAACATTGTGTGCTTGCCTGTGCATGTGTGTGTGTGTGTGTGTGTGTGTGTGTGTGTGTGTGTGTGTGTGTGCCCTCGCCAGGTGTTCTCAGGACACTCCACAGAGATTTACTGTTCCAACCTTGGCGGCCGGACAAATATTTACCGTCAACGCTGTTCCTCCGCAGAATTTCTACAGCAGCCAGCAGCAATAACATCGCTATTATTATTATTATCATCATTATTATTATTATTATTACTATTGTTGTTCATACTCTGGTTGCCGTGCCGATGAAACCTCCCAAACCCATGTTGCTTTCTAGCGAAAGGAAATTCTGGCGAAAGCACTTTGCCGCTTGGAATTTCTTGGCGTGAAAAGGTCGCCGGCAGCATTAAAATAATCGATCATTACGTCCGCGCCTTATCGCTTTAATTATTGCAAATTTATAACGTTTGTCATTTCATATTTTTCGTTTTTACTCGTTAAAGAACCCAGCGTTTCCTGTGAGGTAGGAGGTGGGAATGTACAGTGGATACAAACCCCGTTTTCATATTAGTTGGGAAATTGTGTTAGATGTAAATATAAACAGAATAAAATTATTTGCAAATCCTTTTCAAGCCATATTCAGTTGAATATGCTACAAAGACAACATATTTGATGTTCAAACTGATAAACTTTTTTTTTTTGCAAATAATGTTTATCATTAAAACTTTAGAATTTGATGCCAGCAACACTCGACAAAGAAGTTGGGAAAGGTGGCAATAAACGCTGATAAAGTTGAGGAATGCTCATCAAACACTTATTTGGAACATCCCACAGGTGTGCAGGCTAATTGGGAACATCGGTATCATCATCTGTGTCATGTCTCATGTCACATTCTGTTTAATACCACTTTTTAGCACCCTTTTGTGAAGATACTGAAGGGGACCAAAATAGACACTTTCTGGTACCCTACTGTTGAATCACCAACAACTTGAAAGGTACCAATGTTGGTATCATCATGATCCGTGTCATGTATCGTGTCACATTCTGTTTAGTACCACTTTTCAGCACCCTTTTGTGAAGATATTGCAGGGTACCAAAATAGACACTTTCTGGTACCCTACTGTTGAATTACCAAAAATTTGAAGGGTACCAATGTCGGTACCATCATTATCTGTGTCATGTATCGTGTCACAATCTGTTTTGTACCACTTTTCAGCACCCTTCTGTGAAGTTATTATATTGAAGGGGACCAAAATAGACACTTTCTGATACCCGACTTTTGAATTACCAACAATTTGAAGGGTACCAATGTCGGTATCATCATCATCTGTGTCATCTATCGTGTCACATTCTGTTTTGTACAACTTTTCGGCACTCTTAAGGGGCTGGTTTTTGTTGTGCCACCATTTCAAAAGGTACCAACATACCCACTATTGGGAACCCTACTGTTGTGTTACCGACCATTTTTAAGGGTACAAATATCGACATCATGTATCGTATCACATTCTTTTTGTACCACTTTTTTTTGTTTCGGTGCCAAGCTATTGAAGGGTAAGCGATGCGTTTGAGGAACATTACAAAACAGGACTATGGGATGATTATAAACTAACGACCGTATCATTCTAGGTAAGACTTTTTAGATATTGAGGTTAGTTTTGGGCGTTCTAAACTTGCGACAAAATATTTTATTCCTACCATTTTGGGTTGGGGGCACACAAAGAAGCGCTTTTCACTTCATCTCGGCTTTCAGCAAAATATTTTTTTTTTTCTTTGACGTGCAGCCCAGCCCTGCACTAAGTGTTTAAGAAGTCGTGCCAAATAAGAACAAAAACAAACAAGTGGCAAAGTAAACATTGGCGGCGGTAAAAAGACGAAAATTGAAAAAAAAAAAAAAAAAGCGTTCGCTTCCCGTCGTTGATTGTGGACGTGCATTTGTGTGGGTGTGTGTGTGTGTGTGTGTGTGTGTGTGTGCGTGTGAGAGTGTGTGTGTGTGTGTGTGTGAGAATGCGTGTGTGGGTGTGCGTGTGTGTGTGTGTGTGAGAGTGTGTGCGTGTGTGTGAGTGAATGCGTGTGTGTGTGTGAGAGTGTGTGTGTGTGTGTGTGTGTGTGCGTGCGTGTGTGAGAGTGTGTGTGCACGTGTGAGAGTAAGTGTGTGCGTGTGCGTGAGTGTGTGCATGTGTGAGAGTGTACGCGTGTGAGTGTGTGTGTGTGTCCATTAACACCTTCATCAACGCCGCCATTAGCACGCCATGCATCAATATCTAACATCTTGCTGCCAGCAGGAAGCTGCTTATCTGAGTGGGCGGGGCTGAGAGATGAAAGAAAGGTGACTGACCCAGCCCCCCCCCAATCATTAAAGACCAACTGAAATAAGATTTTCTTATTTAAACGGGGATAGCAGGTCCATTCTATGTGTCATACTTGATCATTTCGCCATATTGCCATATTTCTGCTGAAAGGATTTAGTAGAGAACATCGACGGTAAAGTTCGCAACTTTTGGTCGCTAATCAAAAAGCCTTGCCTGTACCGGAAGTGGCAGACGATGTGGGCGTGACGTCACGGGTTGTGGAGCTCCTCACATCTGAACATTGTTTACAATCATGGCCACCAGCTGCTAGAGCGATTCGGACTGAGAAAGCGACAATTCCCCCATTAATTTGAGCGAGGATGAAAGATTTGTGGATGAGGAAAGTGAGAGTGAAGGACTAGAAAAACAAAACAAAAAAGACGAGGGCTGTGGGAGCCATTCAGATGTTATTAGACACATTTACTAGGATAATTCTGGAAAATCCCTTATCTGCTTATTGTGTTACTAGTGTTTTAGTGAGATTATATGGTCGTACCTGTACAACCTGAAGGTCGGCCCCGCACCTTTCTTCAGCACCAGTCGACGGGTGGTGGCGATGCCCATCTCTGCCCTTCGCAAGGGTTAGAAACACGATCTTTCGAAATGATCGCTGCATAATACACTGTACTTTGTGTGTGTGGTCCAATCCAACCGTGTTCGCTTGACCGCTTTGTTCCATAGTAAAGCTTCACCGTCATCTTTCGGGAATTTAAGTCTCACCTTAAAACTAATTTGTATACTCTAGCCTTTAAACGGACCTCCATTTTAGACCAGTTGATCTGCCGCTTCTTTTCTTTTTCTCCTCTGTCTCTCCCTCCCTTGTGGAGGGGGTCCGGTCCGATGACCATGGATGAAGTACTGGCTGTCCAGAGTCGGGACCCAGGATGGACCGTTCGCCTGTATATCGGTTGGGGACATCTCTACGATGCTGATCCGACTACGCTTGGGATGGTTTCCTGTGGACGGGACTCTCCCTGCTGCCTTGGATCCGCTTTGAACTGAACTCTCGCGGCTGTGTTGGAGCCACTATGGATTGAACTTTCACAGTATCATATTAGACCCGCTCGACATCCATTGCTTTCGGTCCCCAAGAAGGGGGCGAGGGGGTTGCCCACATTTGAGGTCCTCTCCAAGGTTTCTCATAGTCATCATTGTCACTGGCGTCCCACTGGGTGTGAGTTTTCCTTGCCCTTATGTGGGTTCTTCCGAGGATGTCGTAGTCGTAGTGGTTTGCACAGTCCTTTGAGACATTTGTGATTTGGGGCTATATAAATAAACATTGATTGATTGATTGATTGATTGAATTCAAACAATGACACACCGGCTGTGTTTGTGTGGCTAAAGGTGGCCGCAAGACACCGCTTCCCACTTACAGCTTTCTTCTTTGACGTCTCCATTATTCAATGAACAAATTGCAAAAGATTCAGCAACACAGATGTCCAGAATACTGTGGAATTATGCGATTAAAGCAGATTACTTATAGTCATACCGACGTTTTCAACAGGATACTTTGCACGAAATTTAAAATTGCAATTTAGTAAACTAAAAAGGCCGTATTGGCATGTGTTGCAATGTTAATATTTCATCATTGATATATAAACTATCAGACTGCGTGGTCGCTAGTAGTGGCTTTCAGTAGGCCTTTAAAGACTGTGTTTTTATATTCCTGGCGCCAAGTATTTACTCGAACAATCCCATGTTTGAGGCAGTAGTGAGTACTACAAATGAAATGATGGTAAGATCGTTGCCATGGCAACAGGCGTCTTACCACGTGGTTGGTGCGGTCCCGGACGGGTCGGTACCCCGCGGCGGGGACGCAGTGCTCGGCGTGGCCGTTGCAGAAGCAGCTGCCCTTCACGATCAAGTCGTAGATGGCGAAGTGTCGGGTGGGCGGGGCTTCCCCGCCCGAGGGGGCGGGCTCTTTGGCCTGGCAGGGGCACGGCTGGCGCTGGAGGAGGCGGATCCTGACGTTGGTCACCCGCAGCTGCTGCTGGCCCTCCGGGCCGAAGGGGTCCAAGGACTCCCACTTGGGCAGAGTCCGGTAAATCACCTGTGGAGACATTTCACAATAAAAGCATCAATTAAAAAGGTTTGGCGGTCAATGAGAGTCGTTTTTGGATATTGAGATTGGCTTTCATGCTCTAAACGTGGCAATGTTGCATCACTTTTGGATGACTTTTTGACAATATTATCATCATCGGTGTCAGGTATCGTGTCACATTCGGTTTTGTACCACTTTTCCTCACCCACTTTTGAAGAAATTGAAAAGTACCTAAATAAGCACCCTTTTGTGAAGCTACTAAAGGGTACCAACATAGACACTTTCTGGTACCCTACTGTTGAATCACCAACAATTTGAAGGGTACCAATGTCGGTATCATCATCATCTGTGCCATGTATCGTGTCACATTCTGTTCTGCACCACTTTTCAGCACCCTTTTGTGAAGATATTGACGGGTACCAAAATAGACACTTTCTGGTACCCTACTGTTGAATCACCAACAATTTGAAGGGTACCAATGTCGGTATCATCATCATCTGTGTCATGTATCGTGTCACATTCTGTTCTGTACCACTTTTCAGCACCCTTTTGTGAAGATATAGAGGGGTACCAAAATAGACACTTTCTGGTACCCTACTGTTGAATCACCCACAATTTGAAGGGTACCAATGTTGGTATCATCATCATCTGTGTCATGTATCGTGTCACATTCTCATTTGTACCACTTTTCAGCATCCTTTTGTGAAGATATTGAAGGGTACCTAAATAGGCACCGTTTTGTGCAGATATTGAAGGATACCAAAATAGACACTTTCTGGTACCCTACTGTTGAATCACCAAAAATTTGAAGGGTACCAATGTCGGTATCATCATCATCTGTGTCATGTATCGTGTCACATTCTGTTTTGTACCACTTTTCAGCACCCTTTTGTGAAGATATTGAAGGGTACAAAATTAGACACTTTCTGGTACCCTACTGTTAAATCACCAACAATTTGAAGGAAACCAATGTCAGTATCATCAACATCATCTGTGTCATGTATCATGCCACAATCTGTTTTGTACCACTTTTCAGCACACTTTTGTGAAGATATTGAAGGGTGCCAAATTAGACACTTTCTGGTACACTACTGTTAAATCACCAACATTTTGAAGGGTACCAATGTCGGTATCGTTATCTGTGTCATGTATCGTGCCACATTCTGTTTTGTACCACTTTTCAGCACCCTTTTGGGATGATATTGAAGGGTACCAACATAGACACCCATTTGTGAAAACATTGAAGGATACCAAAATAGACACTTTCTGGAACCCTACTGTTGAATAGCCAACAATTTGAAGGGTACAAATGTCGGTATCGTCATCTGTGTCATGGATCGTGTCACATTCAGTTTTGTTACACTTTTCAGCACCCTTTTGTGAAGATATTAAAGGGGACAAAAATAGACACTTTCTGGTACCCAAATGTTAAATCACCAACAGTTTGAAGGGTACCAATGTCGGTATTATCCTCGTCTGTGTCATGTATCGTGTCACATTCTGTTTTGCACCACTTTTCAGCACCCTTTTGTGAAGATATTGAAGGGTACAAAATTAGACACTTTCTGGTACCCTACTGTTAAATCACCAACATTTTGAAGGGTACCAATGTCAGTATCGTTATCCGTGTCATGTATCATGCCACATTCTGTTTTGTACCACTTTTCAGCACCCTTTTGTGACGATATTGAAGGGGACGAAAACAGACAAACTTTAGTCAAAAACAGTGAAGGGTACCAAAATAGACACTTTCTGGTACCCTACTGTTGAATCACCAACAGTTTGAATCAAACCAATGTCGGTATTATCATCATCTGTGTCATGTATCGTGCCAAATTCTGTTTTGAATCACTTTTCAGCACCCTTTTCTGAAGATATTGAAGGGTGCCAAATTAGACACTTTCTGGTACCCTGCTGTTAAATCACCAATAATTTGAAGGGTACCAATGTCGGTATCATCATCTGTGTCATGTATCGTGCCACATTCTGTTTTGAATCACTTTCCAGCACTTTTTTGTGAAGATATTGAAGGGTGCCAAATTAGACACTTTCTGGAACCCTACTGTTGAATCACCAACAATTTGAAGGGTACAAATGTCGGTATCATATCGTCATCTGTGTCATGGATCGTGTCACATTCTGTTTTGTTACACTTTTCAGCACCCTTTTGTGAAGATATTGAAGGGTATAAATGTCGGTATCGTCATCTGTGTCATGGATCGTGTCACATTCTGTTTTGTTACACTTTTCAGCACCCTTTTGTGAAGATATTGAAGTGGACCAAAATAGACACTTTCTGGTACCCTACTGTTGAATCACCAACAATTTGAAGGGTATCAATGTCGGTATCGTCATCTGTGTCATGTATCGTGTCACATTCTGTTTGGTAGCACTTTTCAGCACTCTTTTGTGAAGATATTAAAGGGGACTAAAATCGACACTTTCCGGTACCCTACTGTTGAATCACCAACAATTTGAAGGAAACCAATGTCGATATCATCATCTGTGTCATGTATCGTGCCACATTCTGTTTTGAATCACTTTTCAGCACCCTTTTGTGAAGATATTGAAGGATACCAAAATAGACACTTTCTGGTACCCTACTGTTGAATCACCAACAATGTTAAGGGTACCAATGTCAGTATCATCATCATCTGTGTCATGTAACGTGTCACATTCTGTTTTGTATCACTTTTCAGCACCCTTTTGTGAAGATATTGAAGGGTGCCAAATTAGACACTTTCTGGTACCCTGCTGTTAAATCACCAACAATTTGAAGGATACCAATGTCGGTATCATCCTGATCTGTGTCATGTATCGTGTCACATTCTGCTTTGTACCACTTTTCAGCACCCATTTGTGAAGATATTGAAGGGTGCCAAATTAGACACTTTCTGGTACCCTACTGTTAAATTACCAACATTTTGAAGGGTACCAATGTCGGTATCGTTATCCGTGTCATGTATCATGCCACATTCTGTTTTGTACCACTTTTCAGCACCCTTTTGTGAAAATATTGAAGGGTACCAAAATAGACACTTTCTGGTACCCTACTGTTGAATCACCAACAATTTGAAGGAAACCAATGTCAGTATCATCATCTGTGTCATGTATCGTGCCACATTCTGTTTTGAATCACTTTTCAGCAATTTTTTGTGAAGATATTGAAGGGTGCCAAATTAGACACTTTCTGGTACCCTACTGTTAAATCATCGACAATTTGAAGGGTACCAATGTCAGTATCGTTATCTTTGTCATGTATCGTGTCACATCCTGTTTTGTACCACTTTTCAGGACCCTTTTGTGTAGATATTGAAAGGTGCCAAAATAGACACTTTCTGTTACCTTACTGTTGAATCACCAACAATTTGAAGGGTTCCGATATCTGTATCATGTATCGTATCACATTCTTTCTGTACCACTTTTTTTTTTGTTTCGGTGCCAAACTATCAAAGGGTACCAAATCAAGCGATGCGTTTGAGGACCAGCAGTCAGTCTGAACATTACAAAGCAGGACTTTGGGATGATTATAAACCAACGACCGTATCATTCGAGGTAAGACTATTTTAATAATGAGGTTAGTTTTGGGCGTTCTAAACTTGCGACGCGTCCCGTCGTCATTGGCAACCGGGGTCCTGGGGGTCCTTTAAAATTGAAGATCCTCTTTTATGGGCTGCCATCTCCATGGTTACCGCCGCTGCCGGGAAGCAAGGAAAGTGTCATCGATGTGTGCGTGTTGGCGCCCCCCCGTCATTGGCCGGCCCCAAAAAAGTGTGATGGGAGGAGCGCTATTAATTTCCTGGTGGCTGCAAAGAGGTGGCAGGGTCCCGCCATTGTGGCGCAGCGCGAGGAAGGCGAAGGCGACGAGGAGAAGGGAGAACCCGGAGAGACAAAGAAGGGGGACATTCTGACATAACTCAGGGCGCCACAAAAGGGGTCTGCGACAGCGCGGCCATTCCGGGGCAACAACGCATTCCTCCTCCGACGAGAACATTCCACGCGCTTCTATCTGTGTGTTTACCACGCGGGGCTCGTCACGCGTGTGCGGGCTCCACGCGACCTTTGCACCGTCTCAGCGTGTCAATCATTAGCACCTGGGGGGTGAGAAAAGTCCCGAACGAGGCGTCCCTATTTCACTGTCTGCGGCTTCAACGCTCCTAATCTTTCATCTGCCCGCTTCCGGGCCTGCAAGAACCGAGTCAAAGTCTTTAAAGGCCTACTGAAAGCCACTACTAGCGACCACGCAGTCTGATAGTTTATATATCAATGATGAAATATTAACATTGCAACACATGCCAATACGGCCTTTTTAGTTTACTAAATTGCAATTTTAAATTTCCCGCGAAGTTTCCTGTTGAAAAAGTCGCGGAATGTTAACGCCTGCTTGTGACGTCATTGGTTGGAGCGCACATTTTATCCCAGCACCACGATAAAAGTCGTCCGATTTAATCGCATAATTCCACAGTATTCTGGACATCTGAGTTGCTGAATCTTTTTCAATTTGTTCAATGAATAATGGAGACGTCAAAGAAGAATGCTGTTGGTGGAAAGCTGTCTTTAGCAACACACATAGCCGGTATTTCTTTGTTTGTTGTGAAGCGTTAATATGGAACAGAGCGGTCAAGCGAACATGTTTCTCTACCACATGTCAACCGGTAGGTTCCGGTGAGAAAATTGTGGTAATAAGTCGGCTCATACTGCAAGGTCCTCCTGCAGCTGTCAGAGGCAGCTGCGACTTTCTTGGCTCCTCCATGGCTTCCGTCAGAGACACTGGCGGTCACCACACCCCTCTGACTTTCAGGTATGACTTTATAATCTCACTATAACACTAGTAACACAATAAGCAGATAAAGGATTTTCCAGAATTATCCCAATAAATGTGTCTAATAAAATCTGAATCGCTGCCACTGCCATCGCCTTTTTTTTCTTTTCTAGTGTTTCACTCTAACTTTCCTCATCCACAAATCTTTCATCTTCGCTCAAATTAATGGGGAAATTGTCGCTTTCTCGGTCTGGATCGCTCTAGCTGCTGGTGGCCATGATTATAAACAATGTGAGGAGCTCTACGCGCACATCGTCTGCGACTTCTGGTACAAGCAAGGCTGTTTTATTAGCGACCAAAAGTTGCGAACTTCATCGTGGATGTTCTCTACTAAATCCTTTCAGCAAAAATATGGCAATATGGCGAAATGATCAAGTATAACACATAGAATGGACCTGCTATCCCCGTTTAAATAAGAAAACCTCATTTCAGTAGGCCTATAATTCCATCAAAGCATACTGTAACCTGGTAAACAGGCACAATGGGCACTGGTGGGGGGCAAGGGGGAGGGGGGGGCCGGGCGTCTGGGCTATACCACTTCCTTCCAGGCAGACCACGGAACGCTGACCAAGTAAAGCAGCTAAAAGATCATCCTTCTCCCCTCCAACAAAGGTCTTCACATCAAAGTATGTTTACAAAACCCCAAAAAACAGCAAAGTTGTCACGTTGTGTAAATGCGAATACAAAGATTTGCAAATCCTTTTCAACTTAGACGGCAAAGACAAGATATTTAACATTCAAACTAGTAAAATTTTGTTATTTTTGGAAAATATTAGCTTCTTTGGAATTTGACGGCTGCAACGTGGTTCAAAAAAGCTGGCACAAGTGACAAAAAAGACCGAGGAAGTTGAGGCGTGCTCATCAAACACTTATTTGGAACATCCCTGTCAAACTAGGACTTGGACGAGGATAGTTTTCCCGAAGTGCAAAGCGAATGGAGCGGAAACGGCGTGAAGGTAAAGACATTTCTTTATTTTAACACTAACTAAAAACAAACAAACAAAAGGCGCGCACAATGGTGGTACAAAAACTGACTAAGGAAACAAACAAAAACTTACTTGACATGGAAACTGTCACGCCCAGGAAATCATGTTTTGTTTTGGTCATGTTATGTTTTGTTTTTTGGACACTAGCTTCCTGTTTTGCACTTGTTGGTTTATTTTTGTTTCCATGGTGACTCATTAGTTTCCACCTTGTCTCCAAGTCACGCCCCGGGTCTTCAGTTCGCATACCTGCTGGTTAATTATCACTGCAAGTATTTAAGCCACAGTTGCCCGGTAGTCAGCCTGGCAACTTTACCTACCGACAAACCTACACATCTCGTATTCATCTGCTTCATGCCTTACTATGCTGTTCGTTTTTGTCCACGCCACGTAAGTTGTGTATTTATGCTTTAGTGCGAGTTTTGTTTTTTCATGCCACCGTGCAAGTGTTTTTGTTTCATGTTTGTATTTTGTAGCCTAGTATTCGTACCTCTTGTGAGCGCCCTTTGTTTGCCTTTTTTTAGTTTTGTTAGAATATAAATAAAGATGTACCTTCATTCACGCCTGGCTCGTGCCAATCATCCTTTGCATCGAGGAAACAATCCAAGTCCAAGTCCATGCTTGACAGAAACGTGAACGAGACACGAATCATAGCAAGGTGCGTAGCAGGTGGAAGACGTGAGAAGGAGGTGATGTTGCCAGGCTGACTACCTGCTAACTGTGGCTTAAATAGTACTGTGGTGTTTGAAAAAAAGGTACATTACATGGGGACAAGTGAAAACTAATGGGTTGGCATGGAAACAAAGCAAACAAGGAAGTGCAAAAGCAGGAAACAATGTCTTAAAAAACAAAACCGAACATGACCAAAACAAAACATGATCCCATGGGCGTGACAATCCCACAGGTCTATCCATCCATTTTCTACCGCTTATTCCCTGTGGGTTAGCGCCGGTGAACAGGCTAATTGGGAACAGGTGGGGTGCCATGATTGGGTATGAAAGCAGCTTCCATGAAATGCTCAGTCGTTCACAAACAACCACTTTGTCAACAAATGTTTAAGAACAAAATTTCTCAACGAGCTATTGCAAGGAATTTAGGGATTTCACCATCTACGCTCCGTAATATCATCAAAATGTTCAGAGAATCTGGAGAAATCCCTGCATGTAAGCGATGATATTACAGACATTCGATTCCTCAGGCGGTACTGCATCATAAACCGACATCAGTGTGTAAAGGATATCACCACATGGGCTCAGGATCACTTCAGAAAACCACTGTCAGTAACTACAGTTGGCCGCTACATCTGCAAGTGCAAGTTAAAACTCTACTACACATTTTACCACATTTTAGCCTGTTTTTGCCTTTTTCTTCTCGGGTCACCTGTGAGTCATCCTGGGGGGTAATATTTTTAAATTCTTCTCATTTGGGCTCTTCCCGGGACATTTGACGATTTTAACAATTTTCGGAATTTTTCCACATATTAGCCCGTTTTTGCCTTTTTCTTCCCGCGTCACCTGTGAGTCATTCTGGGGGGTAATATTTTTAAATTCTTCTCATTTTGGCTCTTCCTGGGACTTGTTGAACTCACACCCAGGGAGGGAATTTTAACAATTTTCTGTATTTTTCCACATTTTAGCCTGTTTTTGCCTTTTTCTTCCCGGGTCACCAGTGAGGCACCCTGGGGGTATTTTTGGACATTTTTCTCATTTTGGCTCTTCCTGGGACTTGTAGAACTCACACCCAGGGAGGGAATTTTAACAATTTTCGGCATTTTTCCACATATTAGCCCGGTTTTGCCTTTTTCTTCCCGGGTCACCTGTGAATCATTCTGGGGGGTATTATTTTTAAATTATTCTCATTTTGGCTCTTCCTCGGACTTGTGTAACTCACACCCAGGGAGGAAATTTTAACGATTTTCCGCATTTTTCTACATTCTAGCCTGTTTTTGCCTCTCTTTTTTTCCCCCGGGTCACCTGTGAGTTATTTTGGGGGCATTTGTGACTTTTTTCCTCATTCTGGCTCTTCCTGGGACTTGTGGAACTCACACCCAGGGAGGGAATTTTAACCATTTTTGGCATTTTTACATATTTTAGCCTGTTTTTGCCTTTTTTCTCCCCAGGTCACCTGTGAGTCATCCTAGGTGGTAATATTTTTAAATTCTTCTCATTTTGGCTCTTCCTGGGACTTGTGGAACGTACACCCATGGAGTGAATTTTAACATATTTCTGCATTTTTAAACATTTTAGCCTGTTTTTGCCTTTTTCTTCCTGGGTCACCTGTGAGTCACCCTAGGGGTATTTTTGACATTTTTCTCAATTTGCTTCTTCCTGGGACTTGTGGAACTCACACCCAGGGAGGGAATTTTAACCATTTTCGGCAGTTTTCCACATTTTTGCCATTCAAAAATGGATTGTCCATGTAAGATGTTAACAGGCACAATGGGCACTGATGGGGGCTGGGGGCATCAGGGCTATTCCACTTCCTTCCAGACAGACGCATGGAAAGCTGACTAAGTGTTTATATGGACCTGCCTTCCCTCAGGAGGTCAACATTCACATTCTTCCATCATGGTGGACCTCATAAATACCACACACACACACACACACACGCACACACACACGCACACACACACACACACACACGCTATATAGGACATGAAAAGCCACTCATGGATGGCGTGCTTTCATGTTCTCATGTTAGAAAGCTGAGAGCAGCCCCTCCCCCCTCTCCCCCTCGTCCGTCCGTCCATCCATCACAGCTCTCGCTTCATCACATCCCAGAATCGTCTTACGTGACCGTCAGTCATTTGCGTCTAGAAAGACCCTTTGTGGCAGCGTGTCCAAGGTGCGGCGTGCAAACAAATTGTCCGGAAAAACTGTGAAAATGTAGAAAAAAACGAGCCAAAAGGCGTGATTTAATGAGAAAAAAGTTGAAAATATAAGAGTAATAACTTAAGGGTGATCAAATTTTAAAAAAGTTAAAGTATGCGGGGGCTATTTTGATATTTTTCTTTTTTTTTTTTTAATGAAGAAATGCCACAAACAGACAATATGGATCAAACCTTAGTGTCAACTTTTTGTTTGAATGGAGAAATTGTATTATTATTATTATTATTATTATTATTATCATTATCATTATTATCAATCATAATAATATATTTTATTTGTAAAAGCACTTTACATTGAGCAAACAACCTCAAAGTGCTACAGTGCATTAAAAAAGATAAAAATAAAAACTACAACCACCTAATAGCTAGAACTAACACATGTATATCTAAAAAAAGGGGTTTTTTTTAGAAAAAAAAAAAAGAAGGGTTTTTAAGCCTTTTTTAAAAGCATCCACAGTCTGTGGTGCCCTCAGGTGGTCAGGGAGAGCGTTCCACAAACTGGGGGCGGCAGAGCAGAAAGCCCGGTCTCCCATTGTCCGGAGCTTTGTTATTAGTATCAAAATGTCAGCTTTTTCTCAGAATGAGAATGGAAGATGGTGTTATAAATGGGTTGTACTTGTATAGCGCTTTTCTACCTTCAAGATACTCAAAGCGCTTTGACACTACTTCCACATTTACCCATTCACACACTGATGGAGGGAGCTGCCATGCAAGGCGCTAACCAGCACCCATCAGGAGCAAGGGTGAGGTGTCTTGCTCAGGACACAACGGACGTGACGAGGTTGGTACTAGGCGGGGATTGAACCAGGAACTCTTGGGTTGCACGCGGTCACTCTCCCAATGCGCCACACCGTCCCTTGTTCTCTTTGTTCAATGTAAACAATAAATATTAACGACTGAGTGCTTGAATAACTAATACGAGCTAGGCTAATAAGATTATTGGTGCAGTGGTGAATAGGGCAGAAGGATGATGAAGTGAGCATGAGTTAGTACAGTCACATTCTCATTGCATCTTTATGTTTACATTATTACTGTTGCTTATTCCCGACAATAATATGCAATACGTTTTCATAACATGGTCACTACTGCCTACTTTGTCTTGTTATATTCTTATTTTACTGTTATATTGTTATTCCCATTGTTTTTATTCTTTTTGTAATATTTCTCTATTTTGTTTCCTTTTAAACCCCCATTATTTACTTTTTACTTTTTTTTAAATTGATCTCAACTCTGTACACTGCTGCTGGAATTTTAATTTTCCTGAAGGAACTCTCCTGAAGGAATAAATAAAGTACTATCTATCTATCTATCTATCTATATGTTGTGGTCTGTGGTTACAAATGTAGCTTACCACCATCAACGTGGGAATGTGGACTGAATGAATGATGGGTTCTCAATTCTATCTGATAAGCACTTGGGGTGTCGAGAAAAATGCTGTATAAATCTAATCTGTTATCGTTATTGTTATTATTATCAAAATTCGTGCTGCGGGGTGCTGTGAAAAAGGTAAAAAAAATCCCCCAGGATGATTTACAAGCGACCCAGGAAGAAAAAGGCAAAAGGAGGCCAAAATGTGGAAAATTGCCATAAATGGTCGAAATTCCCACCCAGGGAATGATTCGCAGGGGCCCCATGGTGCCCAGAAAAGGCCAACATGTAAAAAAAAAAAAGGTCAAAAAAGTGAAGGCCTAAAACAGGCCAAAAGGTCAACATTCCCGCCCAAGCCTAAAACAGGCTAAGATGTGGAAAAATGCCAAAAAAGGTTAAAATCCCTCCCAAGGTGTGTGTTCCACAAGTCCCAAAAAGAGCCAAAATAAGAAAAATGTCAAAAATACCCCCCGGGATGACTCACAGGGGAGCTGGGAAGAAAAAGGCAAAAAACAGGCCAAAATGTGGAAAATATCGAAAACGGTTCAAATTCCCTCCGGGGTCTGACACTCCACAAATCCCAGGAAGGGCCAAAATAAGAAAAAATTCTAAATTCCCTCCCCGGGTGTGACTTCTAAAGAGCCGCTATGTGAAAAAGGTAAAAAACAGGCCAAAATGTGGAGAAAATGCCAAAAATGGTCCAAATTCCCCCCTGGGAAATGATTCCTCGGGCCCCCGTGGACCTCAAAAAAAGGCCAAAGTGTGAAAAATTGTCAAAATTCCCTCCCAGGGAGTGAGTTCCACAAGTCCCGGGAAGAGCCAAAATGGGAAGAATTTTAAAATATTACCATCCCAAGATAATTTATAGGTGACCCTGGAAGAAAAAGGCAAACACTGGCTTAAATGTGTAAAATGCCAAAAATGGTTAAGATTCCCTCCCTGGGTGGGAGTTCCACATGTCCCAGGAAAAGTCATAATGCAGAAAAATGCCAAAAATGGTCAAAATTCCGCCCCAGGAAATGATTCACAGGGGCCACATGGAGCTCAGAAAAGGACAAAATGTGAACAATTTTCAAAATTCCCTCCCCGGGAGTGAGTTCCACAAGTCTCGGGAAGAGCCAAAATTAGAAATATTACCCCACAGGATGACTCACAGGTGAGCCGGGAAGAAAAAAGGCAAAAACAGGCCAAAATGTAGAAAAATGCCAAAAATGGTCAAAATTCCGCCTCAGGTGCTTCATGAAGCTCAGAAAAGGCCAAAATGTGAAAAATGTGAAAAATTCCCTCCCAGGGCATGAAGGCCAAAATGTAAAAAAATTTAAAAATTCCCTCCCTGAAAGTGAGTTCCACAAGTCCAAGGATGAGCCAAAATGAGAAAAATGTCAAACATGACTGCCAGGATGACTCACAGGTGAGCCGGGAAGAAAAAAGGCAAAAACAGGCCAAAATGTAGAAAAATGACAAAAATGGTCAAAATTCCGCCCCAGGTGCCTCAAGAAGCTCAGAAAAGGCCAAAATGTGAAAAATTTGAAAAATTCCCTCCCCGGGCATGAATTCTACAAGTCCCAGGAAGAGCCAAAATGAGAAAAATGTCAAAAAATACTCGCAGGAAGACTAACAGGTGACCCGGGAAGAAAAAAGGCAAAAATAGGCCAAAATGGAAAAATGTGGAAAATGGTAAAAATTCCCAAAATGAGAACCAAAATGACAGAAATGTTAGCATTTTTTGCTGACTTTACATCAAAGGCCCTAGAGTAAAAAGTGTGTCCATGTCCTTGTGTTATTTATCATGGCCCAGCTTCTGTCTACCACTCTGAAGTGGATCAGCAGCAGTCCACCAGAGCAGGCAGTCCGTCAAACCAGGTGAAGTACGTGGCATACTTAGGAAGAAAAAAAACAACAACACTCATTCGTGGCAGACAAAAGTGTGCGGCTGTCAGAACGCCACTTGACCTCTTGACCTGTGCGTCACGAGCGGAGAGGTTAAAGGGCAAAAGGTCGCTGCAGACACAGGTGGCTGCCTTGTTTAGGAGCTAAAACTAATAAAAGATCAGCTGACGCACATAGGAAGGAGAAACACTTCATGGCGGAGGGTGTGTCAGCCCACAGCCAGCCAGGCATTTAAAAAAATACACCTAAAACCTAGCGGTCATCAATCTTCACTATGACGTCACTTTGGTCACTTGATTGACATTCACAGCACCCGAGGGTCTTGTGAGATGACATACTTGGTCAACAGCCATACAGGTCACACTGAAGGTGGCCGTACAAACAACTTTAACACTGTTACAAATATGCGCCACACTGTGAACCCACACTAAACAAGAATGACAAACACATTCGCAAATACCCAGAACCTTTTGCAGCACTAACTCTTCCGGGACGCTACAATATACACCCCCCCCCCACCCCCCCCCCCCCCACGCACCCACCTCAACCTCCTCATGCTCTCTCAGGGAGAGCATGTCCCAAATTCCAAGCTGTTGTTTTGAGGCATGTTAAAAAAATAATGCACTTTGTGACTTCAATAATAATTATGGCAGTGCCATGTTGGCCGTTTTTTTTACATAACTTGAGTTGAATTATTTTGGAAAACCTTGTTACATCACAACAAAATGAGGCATAAGACAAGATATTTGATGTTCGAACTCATGATTTTTTATTTTTTTTGCAAATAATCATTAACTTAGAATTTCATGGCTGCAGCACGTGCCAAAGTAGTTGGGAAAGGGCATGTTCGCCACAGTGTTACATCACCTTTTCTTTTAACAACAGTCATTAAACGTTTGGGAACTGAGGAAACTAATTGTTGAAGCTTTGAAAGTGGAATTCTTTCCCATTCTTTTTTTATGTAGAGCTTCAGTCGTTCAACAGTCCGGGGTCTTGTTGTCGTATTTTACGCTTCATAATGGGCCACACATTTTCGATGGGAGACAGGTCTGGACTGCAGGTGGGCCAGGAAAGTACCTGCACTCTTTTTTTAAGAAGCCACGTTGTTGTAACACGTGCTGAATGTGGCTTGGCATTGTCTTGCTGAAATAAGCAGGGGCGTCCATGAAAAAGACGGTGCTAAGATGGCAGCATATGTTGTTCCAAAACCTGTATGTACCTTTCAGCATTAATGGTGCCTTCACAGATGTGTAAGTTATCCATGTCTTGGGCACTAATGCACCACCGTACCATCACAGATGCTGGCTTTTCAACTTTGCGTCGATAAGAGTCTGGATGGTTCGCTTCCCCTTTGGTCCGGATGACACGATGTCGAATATTTCAAAAACGATTTGAAATGTGGACTCGTCAGACCACAGAACACTTTTCCACCAGTCCTTCTTAGATGATCTCGGGCCCAGAAAAGCCGGTGGCGTTTCTGGATGTTGTTGATAAATGGCTTTCGCTTTGCATAGTAGAGCTTTAACTTGCACTTACAGATGTAGCGACAAAATGTATTTAGTAACAGTGGTTTTCCGAAGTGTTCCTGAGCCCATGTGGTGATATCCTTTAGAGATTGATGTCGGTTTATTATACAGTGCCGTCTGAGGGATCGAAGGTCACGGTCATTCAATGTTGGTTTCCGGCCATGCCGCTTATGTGGAGTGATTTCTCCAGATTCTCTGAACCTTTTGATGATATTATGGAACGTAGATGTTGAAATCCCTAAATTTCTTGCAATTGCACTTTGAGAAACGTTGTTCTTAAACTGTTTGACTATTTGCTCACCCAGTTGTGGACAAAGGGGTGTACCTCGCCCCATCCTTTCTTGTGAAAGACTGAGCATTTTTTGGGAAGCTGCTTTTATACCCAATCATGGCACCCACCTGTTCCCAATTAGCCTGCACACCAGTGGGATGTTCCAAATAAGTGTTTGATGAGCATTCCTCAACTTAATCAGTATCTATTGCCACCTTTCCCAACTTCTTTGTCACGTGTTGCTGGCATCAAATTCTAAAGTTAATGATTATTTGCGCAAAATGAGTTTGAACATCAAATATGTTGTCTTTGTAGCATATTCAACTGAATATGGGTTGAAAATGATTTGCAAATCATTGTATTCCGTTCATATTTACATCTAACACAATTTCCCAACTCATATGGAAACGGGGTTTGTACTTAACAAAAAAAGGTGACATTACCTACAACATGTTTTTATATTCTAGTTTCTTCAAAATAGCCACCCTTTGCTCTGATTACCGCTTTGCACACTCCTGGCATTCTCTCCATGAGCTTCAAGAGGTCGTCACCTGAAACGGTTTCACCTTCCCACGTGTGCCTTATCAGGGCTGATTAGTGGAACGTGATGCTTGACCATCAGGTGTGTTGTGAATGAGAAGGTGTGTCCAAACTTATGGCCTGTACCTTACATACTGTATATACTGTACCCCTGATCCAACCCAGGATGGGCTGGAGGGTGTACCCCATCCCTCGCCCTGTAAGTCGGGCTTGGAAAGGCCGCGTGACCCCAGAACTGCACAGACAGGTATGAACAATGAACACGCACAGCAGGAGGTCCCATGCAACACGCCTCCACACTGCTTCCATTAAACATCAATGGAGGGTTTCAAGCACGCATGTTAAACACTCACTCGTGCACACACACACACAAACACAAACACACACACACAGTATAGTATAGTATGACCCTAGCACAGGGGTCGGGAACCTTTTTGGCCGAGAGAGCCATGAAAGCCAAATATCTTAAAGTGTATTACCATGAAAGCCATATAATATCTTTAAACACTGAATACAACTAAATGCATGCATTTTTTAAAGAAAGACCAACATTTTTAGGGTATAATAAGTCTTATTATTTTTATAACATTTTTATTCTGAAGCTAACCAATAATAAATAAAATACTTCTTACTATTGATGCGACTTCTTGAACAGGTGCGGTAGAAAACGGATGGATGGATTAAAATGCATGAGACTGTTTTACATTATTTTTAACACTGATTACCAGCGGAATTATTTATTACTAATCGTGTTAGGCAGGCCTGGGCAATTATTTTAACTCGGGGGCCAAATTTTGAGAAAAAAATGTGTCTGGGGACCGGTATATCTGATTTTTAGGAACACTAATACAAAAACTCACAATAATGTCTGATTGAATGCTAAAAAAGTTATGAGAGACTCTCTTAAAAAACACAATGGAATTTTAATTTTTTTTCACTGAACGAGACACTCAGAATGTACATGAAAATAAAAAATGTGGGATTTACAATATTAACTATGAATGATAAAACACTGAATATTGACAACACCAACTTTCAATCAAGCAAAAAGCAACAAAAGTGCAACATCCATCCATCCATCCATCTTCTTCCGCTTATCCGAGGTCGGGTCGCGGGGGCAACAGCCTAAGCAGGGAAACCCAGACTTCCCTCTCCCCAGCCACTTCGTCTAGCTCTTCCCGGGGGATCCCGAGGCGTTCCCAGGCCAGCCGGGAGACATAGTCTTCCAAACGTGTCCTGGGTCTTCCCCGTGGCCTCCTACCGGTTGGACGTGCCCTAAACACCTCCTTAGGGAGGCGTTCGGGTGGCATCCTGACCAGATGCCCGAACCACCTCATCTGGCTCCTCTCCATGTGGAGGAGCAGCGCCTTTCCTTTGAGTTCCTGCCGGATGGCAGAGCTTCTCACCCTATCTCTAAGGGAGAGCCCCGCCACACGGCGGAGGCAACTCATTTCGGCCGCTTCTACCCATGATCTTATCCTTTCGGTCATGACCCAAAGCTCATGACCAAAGGTGAGGTTGGGAACGTAGATCGACCGGTAAATTGAGAGCTTTGCCTTCCGGCTCAGCTCCTTCTTCCCCACAACGGATCGATACAACGTCCGCATTACTGAAGACGCCGCACCGATCCGCCTGTCGATCTCACGATCCACTCTTCCCCCACTCGTGAACAAGACTCCTAGGTACTTGAACTCCTCCACTTGGGGCAGGGTCTCCTCCCCAACCCGGAGATGGCATTCCACCCTTTTCTGGGCGAGAACCATGGACTCGGACTTGGAGGTGCTGATTCTCATTCCGGTCGCTTCACACTCGGCTGCGAACCGATCCAGTGAGAGCTGAAGATCCCGGTCAGATGAAGCCATCAGGACCACATCATCTGCAAAAAGCAGAGACCTAATCCTGCGGTCACCAAACTGGAACCCCTCAACACCTTGACTGCGCCTAGAAATTCTCTCCATAAAAGTTATGAACAGAATCGGTGACAAAGGACAGCCTTGGCGGAGTCCAACCCTCACTGGAAATGTGTTCGACTTACTGCCGGCAATGCGGACCAAGCTCTGGCACTGATCATACAGGGAGCGGACTGCCACAATAAGACAGTCCGGTACCCCATACTCTCTGAGCACTCCCCACAGGACTTCCGGAGGGACACGGTCGAATGCCTTCTCCAAGTCCACGAAGCACATGTAGACTGGTTGGGCAAACTCCCATGCACCCTCAAGAACCCTGCCGAGAGTATAGAGCTGGTCCACAGTTCCACGACCAGGACAAAAACCACACTGTTCCTCCTGAATCAGAGGTTCGACTATCCGGCGTAGCCTCCTCTCCAGTACACCTGAATAAACCTTACCGGGAAGGCTGAGGAGTGTGATCCCACGATAGTTGGAACACACCCTCCGGTCCCCCTTCTTAAAGAGAGGAACCACCACCCCGGTCTGCCAATCCAGAGGTACCCGCCCCCGATGTCCACGCGATGCTGCAACAAACACATCAAAATATGAAAAGTGAGGGGGAAAAAAACCTCACTTACAATCTGATATATCTGATATATATCACTAAGCTTTAGAACTTTGTTGTAAAAAATGTATTTCCGCATCTGTCCCTGACACCCGCATTTCAGGTTGACTGCTCTGGAAACACTGTGGAAACGCTCACCACCCACACTGCTTGGTGCCTTGTCAGAGTTGCCATAGTAACAAATTAGGTTAGCATAGTAACTAATTATATTACCATAGTAACTAGTATATCATGCAAAAGAGCAGATTTCAACCATTGAATTACTTTGTATAGTTCAAGATTCACGGTCATTAGAAAACATCACTGCACATCATGTTGGCAGCTACAATTTCCATCTTGAAGAACTAAAAAAATTATTTGGGAATGCCCGGTGGGCCTGATTAAAAAGCATAACGGATGTGGCCCCCGGGCCTAATTTGCCCAGGTCTGGTGTTAAGCCATGTCAGCTATGATGTAACTGAGAGCCAGATGCAGTCATCAAAAGAGCCACATTTGGCTCTAGAGCCATAGGTTCCCTACCCCTGCCCTAGCATGTTTCGTGACCGACTACAAAGATTTGTTCCAGTGGGACGATAGCGAGCGTTCACCCATTTATTATTTATGGATCATTTCATGACATCATACAACTTCCATCAAGCCCCGCCTCCAAAGAAAGGCCAACCTTTCTCCTGCGATATGAAAGATTTAGTAGACTTTAAAGGGTGCGGGGGTCATCAATAATTGATACCAGCTTGAAAGGGTTTTTTTGTGTGTTTAAAGTATGTTTTCATGGCTTGCAGCTGGTCTAGTACAGGGGTGTCCCAATGTCGGCCCCGGGGACCGTTTGTGGTAATAAAATCGTGCTGCATCGGTGGAATAGAGCGACTCCCATTGGCTCAATTTTTTGCAGACTTTTGCCAGCGTTTCTTTGCAAATGCATAAATAATGTAACAAAAAGTGGAACACAAGTGTCATGTAACAAGAACATGTTGCAATGAAACTAACAACACAAAACTGACATTTCGGCAGTTTTTTCCTTTAAAATGTAAAATTATTATCAAGTGGCAACATTTTTAACCGTCCACGGCACTGTAGTTTAAATATTAGCATGCTAGCTTTTTTTGTTGTTGCTAATTTTACACGTATTACTCAGAGTCAAATATTTTGTTACTTGACAAATGACACCTGTTAGCATGTTAATGTTAGCATGCTAGCTCTTTTTTTTTTAAGACATACACCTTGATGCATGCTAACAATAGCATGGCATTTTGTAGTTCTTTAAAAAAAAAATACTGGTTTTGAGGGTTAAAATTACCAAAATGGCTCCCGCATCTCTTGATTCTGTCAGGTTGGGTTGGTGACGAACCCCAAGATGCAGAGAAGGCGGCAGGCATTGTGCGGGGAAAACATGGAGTAATCTTCAAAATTAACGAAAAGAACACAAGCCAGGAACTAGGAGACAGGAAACAGGATACCAGGAAACCAGAACCTGGACGAAATGACAGCACGCTGCCAACAGCTATAGGATACAGGTACAAACGGTAGGAGAGACAAGAGGTAATGACAATAATCCAGCCCAGAGTGGAGGAACAAGCAGGTCTAAATAGCACTGGCTGATTGACACCAGGTGTGGCCAATCATCTACAGCTGAGGGGAAAAAACACTCAGGGATAACAGTAGAGAAATAAAGACAAAATAAGAGCGCTGACAGGAAACAAGATAAACACAGTAGAAAAACTAAAACATGACCAAACTGTCAGATACAAACCTGACAGATTTGTCATTCTGGGGCCCTCAGTTTGGGGCACTCCTGATCGAGAGATTAAAATGATGAAAAAAAAAAAAAAATTAAATAAATAAATATATATATATATATATATATATATATATATACATGACAATGTGGCTAATGTTAGCCAATGTGGCTAATGCTAGCGCTTTTTATTGGCTAATGTTAGCGTTTTTTCTTTCAACAGACTCTCACGCCGTACCTGCCATCAAAACTCTATAGACCGACTGCACAGTTCCTGTCTTATTTGATAGTTTTTCATGGCTATGACAGATGACGCTGGCTGCTACCAGATCATTATAAAGAAAAAACGACCGACAGGAAGGCGAGAAACACTCTTTCTTTCAACAGACTCTCGCACCGTATCTGCCGTCAAAGCTCTATAGACCGACTGCAAAGTTCCTGTCTTAATTGATAGTTTTTCATGGCTGCTAACATTATCCAATGCGGCTAACGTTAGCCAATGTGGCTAATGTTAGCGCTTTTTATTGGCTAATTTTGGCGTTTTTTATGTCAACAGACTCTCGCACCGTACCTGCCGTCAAAACTCTAAAAACCGACTGCACAGTTCCTGTCTTATTTGATAGTTTGTCATGTCTGTGAGAGATGACGCTGGCTGCTGCAAGATAATTATTATGAAAAAACGACAGACAGGAAGGCAAGAAACACTCTTTCTTTCAACAGACTCTCACACCGTATCTGCCGTCAAAGCTCTATAGACCGACAGCAAAGTTCCTGTCTTAATTGATAGTTTTTCATGGCTGCTAACATTAGCCAAAGCGGCTAACTTTAGCCAATGTGGCTAATGTTAGCGCTTTTTATTGGCTAGTTTTAGCGTTTTTTATGTCAACAGACTCTCGCACCGTACCTGCCGTCAAAACTCTAAAAACCGACTGCACAATTCCTGTCTTATTTGATAGTTTGTCATGTCTGTGAGAGATGACGCTGGCGGCTCCCGGATCATTAAGAAAAAACGACCAACAGGAAGGCGAGAAACACTCTTTCTTTCAACAGACTCTCGCACCGTATCTGCCGTCAAAACTCTAAAGACCTACTGCACAATTCCCGTCTTATTTGATAGTTTTTCATGGCTATGTGAGGTGACCTGGCTGCTGCCAGATTATTATTAAGAAAAAACGACCGACAGGAAGGCGAGAAACACTCTTTCAACCGACTCTTGCGCCTTATCTGCTGTCAAAGCTCTATAGACCGACTGCACAGTTCCTCTCCTATTTGATAGTTTTTCATGGCTATGTGAGATGACCCTGGCTGCTGCCAGATCATTATTAAGAAAAAACGACCTACAGGAAGGCAAGAAACACTCTTTCTTTCAACAGACTCTTGCGCCTTACCTGCCATCAAAGCTCTAAAAACCGACTCCACATTTCCTGTCTTATTTCATAGTTTTTCATGGCTACGCTAACATTAGCCAAAGTGGCTAATGTTAGCCTATGTGGCTAATGTTAGCGCTAAGTGTCATTTGTGATGTCTCACCTCTCCCCGAGTGCACGGGTACGCCTTGGAGTATTTGGACGTGCACGTGGCGCCATCCCTCCCAGAGCCCGCCTTGCCCTCGGCGAGCTCGTAGGCGGCGCTGCAGTTAGCGGCGTAGTACTGCAGCATCCGCCACGTCCGCCCGAAGTCCTGCGAGCGCTCCAGCGTCATGGCAGCGGGTCGCGCTGAGCGGAACACCACGATGAGGTGCGTGAAGTAGAACTCCGCCTCCAGGTCCAGCTGCACCGTCTCCGACTCCACGCCCTCCGCCGACTGCCACCAGGTGTCGGGGTGGCGGAAGGACGAGTCGGACATGGCGGCGGCCAGGTGGGCCAGGTGCGGGAGGGCGGCGTTGCACTTGCCGCACTTGGCGGCGCCGCACGCCAGGCCCAGCTCGGCGTGGGCGCAGTAGGGCTCGGTGCCGTTGTTGCCGCACACGGTCTGGGTCAGGACGCGGCGGCCCAGGGCCAGGTTGCCCATGCGAGGGTTGCAGGCCCGGCTCTCACAGCGGGGAGCCACGCCCGCACGGAACACCTCTGAGGGACCGCAAAAAAAACAAAAAAAAAAACAGTTAGTAAACACAGGAAAGTGGGCGTGGGAAAGTCTTGGTTTTGTTGCCAGCTGAGTCTGGAGATTTGAGGCCGCTGAGCGCGTGCATGTGAACAAGTCAAGAGGTTTACCTCCGTCGGAAGCGTTATGCAAAAGGGATAATGGCGCCATTGTGCACCTGCCGGCCTCAGACTGTGACACAGATCAAGTTTGGCAGCTCGGGCCAGGACGAGCGGCGTTTAGACGCCTTCCAGATGCTCCGCCGAGCCCCTCAGGGGCCTACTGAAATGAGATTTTCTTATTTAAACGGGGATAGCAGGTCCATTCTATGTGTCATACTTGATCATTTCGCGATATTGCCATATTTTTGCTGAAAGGATTTAGTAGAGAACATCCACGATAAAGTTCACAACTTTTGGCCGCTAATAAAAAAGCCTTGCCTGTACCGGAAGTAGCAGACGATGTGCGCGTGACGTCACGGGTTGTGGAGCTCCTCACATCTGAACATTGTTTACAATCATGGCCACCAGCAGCTAGAGCGATTCGGACCGAGAAGGCGACAATTTCCCCATTAATTTGAGCGAAGATGAAAGGTTCGTGGATGAGGAAAGTGAGAGTGAAGAACTAGAAAAAAAAGATGAGGTCAGGAGCGATTCAGATGTTATTAAACACATTTACTAGAACAATTCTGGAGAATCCCTTATCTGATTATTGTGTTACTAGTGTTTTAGTGAGATTATAAAGTCATACCTGAAAGTCGGCGGGGTGTGGTGACCGCCAGTGTGAAGTGGCCGTGCGCAACCCGAGGGTCCCTGGTTCAAATCCCACCTAGTACCAACCTCGTCACGTCCGTTGTGTCCTGAGCAAGACACTTCACCCTTGCTCCTGATGGGTGCTGGTTGGCGCCTTGCATGGCAGCTCCCTCCATCAGTGTGTGAATGTGGAAGTAGTGTCAAAGCGCTCTGAGTACCTTGAAGGTAGAAAAGCGCTATACAAGTACAACCCATTTATTTATTTATTTAAGTGTAGTGAATTATATTTATATAGCGCTTTTTCTCTAGTGACTCAAAGCGCTTTACATAGTGAAACCCAATATCTAAGTTACATTTAAACCAGTGTGGGTGGCACTGGGAGCAGGTGGGTAAAATGTCTTGCCCAAGGACACAACGGCAGTGACTAGGATGGTGGAAGCGGGAATCGAACCTGCAACCCTCAAGTTGCTGGCACGGCCGCTCTACCAACCGAGCTAAACCGCCCTAAACCGTGTCTCTGAGTGAAGCCTTGGAGGAGCCAAGAAAGTCGCAGCTGCCTCTTTTACAGCTGCTACAGGAAGAACGACACAAGCTCCGCTCATGTTTACGGTAAGAGCCGACTTATTACCACAATTTTCTCACCGAAACCTGCCGGTTGACATGTGGTAGAGAAACATGTTCGCTTGACCGCTGTGTTCCATACTAAAGCTTGACAACAAACAAAGAAACACTGGCTGGGATTGTTTTGCTACAGCCGGCCGAAATACACCGCTTTCCACCAACACCTTTCTTCTTTGACGTCTCCATTATTAATTGAACAAATTGCAAAAGATTCAGCAACACAGATGTCCAGAACACTGTGTAATTATGCGATTAAAGGCCTACTGAAATGAGATTTTCTTATTTAAACGGGTATAGCAGGTCCATTCTATGTGTCATACTTGATCATTTCGTGATATTGCCATATTTTTGCTGAAAGGATTTAGTAGAGAACATCCACGATAAAGTTTGCAACTTTTGGCCGCTAATAAAAAAGCCTTGGCTGTACCTGAAGTAGCAGACGATGTGCGCGTGACGTCACGGGTTATGGAGCCCCTCACATCTGAACATTGTTTATAATCATGGCCACCAGCAGCTAGAGCGATCCGGACCGAGAAAGTGACAATTTCCCCATTAATTGGAGCGAGAATGAAAGATTTGTGGATGAGGAAAGTGAGAGTGAAGAACTAGAAAAAAAAGACGAGGTCAGGAGCGATTCAGATGTTATTAGACACATTTACTAGGATAATTCTGGAAAATTCCTTAACTGCTTGTTGGGTTACTAGTGTTTTAGTGAGATTATAAAGTCATACCTGAAAGTCGGCGGGGTGTGGTGACCGCCAGTGTCTCTGAGTGAAGCCATGGAAGAGCCAAGAAAGTCGCAGCTGCCTATTTGACAGCTGCTGCAGGAAGAACGACACAAGCTCCGCTCATGTTTACGGTAAGAGACGACTTATTACCACAATTTTCTCACCGAAACCTGCCGGTTGACATGTGGTAGAGAAAAATGTTCGCTTGACCGCTGTGTTCCATACTAAAGCTTGACAACAAAGAAACACTGGCTGGGATTGTTTTGCTACAGCCGGCCGAAATACACCGCTTTCCACCAACACCTTTCTTCTTTGACGTCTCCATTATTAATTGAACAAATTGCAAAAGATTCAGCAACACAGATGTCCAGAATACTGTGTAATTATGCGATTAAAGGCCTACTGAAATGAGATATTCTTATTTAAACGGGGATAGCAGGTCCATTCTATGTGTCATACTTGATCATTTCGCGATATTGCCATATTTTTGCTGAAAGGATTTAGTAGAGAACATCGACGATAAAGTTCGCAATTGTTGGCCGCTAATAAAAAAGCCTTGCCTGTACCGGAAGTAGCAGACGATGAGCGCATGACGTCACCGGTGTGAGGGCTCCTCACATCTACATCTGAACATTGTATATAATCATGGCCACCAGCCGTAAGAGCAATTCGGACCGAGAAAGTGACAATTTCCCCATTAATTTGAGGGAGGATGAAAGATTCATGGATGAGGATAGTGAGAGTGAAGGACTAGAAAAAAAATTAAAAATAAAATAAAAAGCAAAGGCCCTGGGCGGCGGCAGCGTGAGCGTTTCAGATGTAATCAGATACATTTACTGGAAGATCCCTTATCTGCTTATTGTTTTAATAGTGTTTTATTGACATTGTAAAGTCATACCTCAATGTCGGATGGCTGCGGTGAACACGCCAGTGTCTCAGAGAGAAGTCGAAGAGCCAAGCTCACAGCTGCCTTTTTTGACAGCTACTGCAGGAGGACACATAATCCACTGATGTCTCCGGTAAGATATATATATCACAATTTTCCCACCCAAAAACATGCTGGTTGACGTAGAGAAACATGTTCGCTTGACCGCTCTGTTCCATAGTAAAGCTTCACAACAAACAAAGAAACACCGGCTGTGTCTCGGTGCTAAAGACAGCTGCAATAAACCGCTTTCCACCAACAGCATTATTCTTTGACGTCTCCATTATTAATTAAACAAATTGCAAAAGATTCAGCAACACAGATGTCCAGAATACAGTGTAATATTGCGATTAAATCGGACGACTTTTATCGTGGTGCTGGGAGAAAATGTCCGCTCCAACCAATAACATCACAAGCACGCGTCAACATAAACGTCATCATTCCGCGACGTTTTCAACAGGATACTTTGCGGGAAATTTTAAAATTGCAATTTAGTAAACTAAAAAGGCCGTATTGGCATGTGTTGCAATGTTAATATTTCATCATTGATATATAAACTATCAGACTGCGTGGTCGCTAGTAGTGGCTTTCAGAAGGCCTTTAGGGGCTGGTGCTGGATTATGTAACAGTCTGAGGGTGGCGAGGTCGCAGGGGGGCAACACACTCTGCTCATCAGCGGGCGGTCAATGAACAGTTGTCACTTTTCAATAACAAACCTCATAGCAAATCAGGCCGAGTTAACAAGAGCGGAACGAGCTTGCTCGCTGTTGTTGTGCTCAATCATGAGGTGGAGATTACCGACCTGAGGGCAGAGGCGCCGCAGAATAATGCCGAATGATTGTCTAGCCTTGAATGTTTGAGTTATGCGGCGACTCTTGCCGTGAGGAAAGAGTAAAATGGACAATTTTTCAATTGAGTTCTGAACGTACAAACCCTGTTTTCATATGAGTTGGGAAATTGTGTTAGATGCAAATATAAACAGAATACAATGATTTGCACATTCTTTTCAACCCATATTCAGTTGAATAGGCTACAAAGACAACATATTTGATGTTCAAACTGATAAACATTTTTCTCTTTGCAAATAATCATTAACTTTAGAATTTGATGCCAGCAACACATGACAAAGAAGTTGGGAAAGGTGGCAATAAATACTGATAAAGTTGAGGAATGCTCTTCAAACACTTATATGGAACATCCCACAGGTGTGCAGGCTAATTGGAACAGGTGGGTGCCATGATTGGGTATAAAAGCAGCTTCCATGAAATGCTAAGTCATTCACAAACAAGGATGGGGTGAGTGTCAACAATTTGTAAGCAAATTGTCGAACAGTTTTAGAACAACGCTTCTCAACGAGCTATTGCAAGGAATTTAGGGATTCTACCATCTACGGTCCGTAAAATCATTAAAAGGTTCAGAAAATCTGGAGAAATCACTGCACATAAGCGATGATATTACAGACCTTTGATCCCTCAGGCGGTACTGTATCAAAAACCCACATTGGTGTATAAAGGATATCACCACATGGGCTCAGGAACACTTCATAACACCACTGTCAGTAACTACAGTTGATCGCTACATCTGTAAGTGCAAGTTAAAACTCTACTATGCAAAGCGAATGCCATTTATCAACAACACCGAGGCTGGGCCCGAGCTCATCTAAGATGGACTGATGCAAAGTGTAAAAGTGTTCTGTGGTCTGACGAGTCCACATTTCAAATTATATTTGGAAACTGTGGATGTGGTGTCCTCTGGAACAAAGAGAACAATAACCATCCGGATTGTTATAGGCGCAAAGTTTCAAAAGTCAGCATCTGTGATGGTATGGGGGTGTATTAGTGCCCAAGGCATGGGTAACTTACACATCTGTGAAGGCACCATTAATTCTGAAAGGTCCATACAGGTTTTGGAGTAACATATGTTGCCATCCAAGCAACGTTATCATGGACGCCCCTGCTTATTTCAGCAAGACAATGCCAAGCCACGTCTTACAACAGTGTGGCTTCGCAGTAAAAGAGTGCGGGTACTTTCCTGGCCCGCCTGCAGTCCAGACATGTCTCTCATCGAAAATGTGTGGTGCATTATGAAGCGTAAAATAAGACAACAAGACCCCGGACTGTTGAACAACTTAAGTTGTACATCAAGCAAGAATGGGAAAGAATTCCACTTTCAAAGCTTCAACAATTAGTTTCCTCAGTTCCCAAACGTTTATTGAGTGTTGTTAAAAGAAAAGGTGATGTAACACAGTGGTGAACATGCCCTTTCCCAACTACTTTGGCACGTGTTGCAGCCATGAAATTCTAAGTTAATTATTATTTGCAAAAAAAATTTTTTTATGAGTTTGAACATCACATATATTTTCTTTGTAGTGCATTCGATTGAATATGGGTTGAAAATGATTTCCAAATCATTGTATTCTGTTTATATTTACATCTAACACAATTTCCCAACTCATATGGAAAGGGGGTTTGTAGATGTGACGACAGAATGGTAAGACTGACCTGCACCTGACGACATGACAACGCTCATCAGCAGCACCAGCAGCATGACGAGGGCTTCTGTACAATCCGCAGGCGGTGCACGGAAGGGGGCAGGTGGTGCAAAGGAAGGTGCGCGGGTTCAAATCCGGTGTGGACTTTCTCTGTCACTCAGCTGAGATCCACTGAGGCGGAGGCGTGCAGTGGACTGAGGCGGAGGCGTGCGCAGGACTGAGGCGGAGGCGTGCGGAGGACTGAGGCGGCAGCAAGCATGATCCCACACGGCGCCTGAAGAAGAGCAACGAGGAGGAGGAGTAGGAGGAGGAGTGAAAGTCCAGCTCGTGTGCCACCGATCCAAGACCTGCAGAGTCTTTCATTTCCACGCAGTGCTCTGCAAGTCCCACTTAGGAGTGCACACACACACACACACACACACACACACACACACACACACACACACATACACACACACACACAGTGAGGGAGTGTGAGGGAGCTCCGCCTCCTTCTTTCCCACTCTGCACTTCCCACTCACTTAAAGGAACATTCCAGACTGGGATGGCGCGTCACACGGGACCTTCCGGGGATTTGTTGTGCAAGTAAAAGTCAACAGGAGCATTTTTTTTCTCTCACTTCCAAAAATACACAACACAAAGACTTTGATGATAATGATAAAAAAAAACTAAAAAAAAAACAACGTCTCAAATCACACAAAGCAAACGACAACTGACAAAGAATGGTTTATTTACGCTTGATCTGTGCACACGTGGACTTTAATCACGGAAGACGTTGAGCAAGGAAGTCAAACTAT
The DNA here is from genome assembly GCF_033978795.1 of Nerophis ophidion. Taxonomy (NCBI): domain Eukaryota; kingdom Metazoa; phylum Chordata; class Actinopteri; order Syngnathiformes; family Syngnathidae; genus Nerophis; species Nerophis ophidion. The sequence goes on along the minus strand of NC_084620.1, from coordinate 55,060,801 downwards.
TCATGTATAGACATACATACATACATACATATATTTATATAACATACATACATACATATATATGAATTCGTACATAAACATTTACATACACATATCATACATACATACATATATGTGTATATATATATATATATATATATATATATGTGTGTGTATATATATATATATATATATATATATATATATGAACACATATACACACATTTATATGTATACATATATACATACTATGTATTCACACATATATACATACATACAAACATATATGTATACACTTATATACATGTATTTATAAATAATATATATAATGTATACATGCAGTATATGTATGCACATATATATGTATACACTATACACACATATATATACACTTATATAGATATACATACATACATACACATACATACATATACACACACAATTTTTATATGTGTACACACACATACAGTATATATACATATATATATATATATATACACAGATATATATACAGTATATATATATATATATATACACACAGATATATATACAGTATATTTACATACATACATATATATAAATATATATATGTATACATATAACATACATACAAATATATTAATACGTACATAAACATTTATATATACATATCATACATACATACATATATGTATATATGTGTGTATATATATATATATATATATGAACACATATACACACATTTATATGTATACATATATACAAACTATGTATTCACACATATATACATACATACAAACATATATGTATACACTTATATACATGTATTTATAAATGATATATATAATGTATACATGCAGTATATGTATGCACATATATATGTATACACTATACACATATATATACACTTTTATAGATATACATACATACACATACATACATATACACACACAATTTTTATATATATACACACACATACAGTATATATAAACATATATATATATATACACACACACAGATATATATACAGTATATTTACATACATACATACATATACAGTATATATATAAATATATATATATATATATATATATATATATATATATATATATATATATATATATATACATCCATCCGTTTTCTAACGCTTATTCCCTTTTGGGGTCGCAGGGGGCGGTGGCGCCTATCTCGGCTACAATCGGGGGGAAGGCAGGTACACCCTGGACAAGTCGCCACCTCATCGCAGGGCCGACACAGATAGACAAACAACATTCACACACTACGTGTTAAATTGCAATTTAGTCAACTAAACCGGCCGTATTGGCATGTGTTGCAATGTTAATATTTCATCATTGATGTATAAACTATCAGACTGCGTGGTCGCTAGTAGTGGCTTTCAGTAGGCCTTTAAGTGATAATATGTCTTGGTGTGGTTGCGCCCCCTGGTGTTCGGTTAAGCTGGCTCTCCCTCTCCCAGTCTAGGCCCATTTGGTAAGCGTGACCTCCTTTCTGAGCCTCTGACCCGCGTCAAGTCAGCACGGAACACGCCACTTTTTGGTTCTACTTCTACCGTGTCTAGTTCTAGTCTAACAGTTGTGTGTGTGTGAAGGCGTGCGATACATCCCGAAGAGACAAAGCCCTCCTAAACACACATGTCTTCCTTCATCAGGCCATAAGTGACAAGGATGCTGATGGACACGCCGCTAAAAGGAGGCCAGGTTAAGAAAAGGTGATGTCAGAGCGCCACAATGTCAAATATGCGTGAAAGCAATTAATGAGGACTCCTCTGACACAAGAAGGGAATCTTCTTAACCCTCCCTTGGAAAGAAAAAAAAAAATCAGGTTTAAACTTGCCATCGGCCTCCATGCGGAAAAATGGAGGAAAATCTTTATCGACATTTAAGCGCCTAAAGAGAGAGATCTGCCCGGACATAACGCCACCATGACACAGATATGACAATCACTTGGCTTTTCGCCTCATTTCTTTCCTCGGGGTCAAGTAAATGTCAGATTTTTAATAGTTTAAGTCAATGGACCTCAAACTACGGCTTTGAAAGTCCCAAGTAAATTAGTTTTTACTTTTGTATTGTTATTTTTTAATTTGTCCTTTCTCGCCCATTCATCAATCCATTTTCTACCACTTTTTACTCACGGGGTCTCCTGGCCGCTCAGGCAAATCATGTTGTCTAAAAATGCATTTTCCCATCCGTAACGTGACATCAAGTGCGCACACTTTCAGTCAATTAGTGTGCGAGGGAAGAAAATGGCGAAATTGTTAGGAAAATGTGTGTACGGACAAGAAAGATGCTCTGAATGCGGTGAGTCTGTCTTCATCTACAATTACCATATCTATGTATATATACACATTTATATACATATATACACACATGCATATACACCATCCATCCATCCATTTTCTACCGCTTATTCCCTTGTGGGGTCGCGGGGGGCGCTGGCGCCTATCTCAGCTACAATCGGGCATATATATATATATATATATATATATATATATATATATATATATATATATATATATATATATATATATACACATACATGCATATACACATATATACATATACATACATAAATACATATATATATATATATATACATACATACATATATGTATATATATATATATATATATATATAAACATATCAATGTTTATATACATATACATATGCATATGTATAAATACATATATATACATACATATAAATATATACATACATACAGTATATGCACATATACATATGCATACATATACATATATGTATGTATGCATGTATGTATATATATATTTTTTTATATATATATACATATAACACACATATATATACACATATACAAATATATACGTATATGCATATACATATATACATATATATACATAAACATATACATATATACTGTATGTATATAAAAAAACAGTACGGGGGAAAAATGGCAGCTCAGTTGCCAGGATTCTACTGTAAAATTTACAGTGTTTTTTCTACAACATTTTACTGTAAATGGAAGAACAGTAACACTTTTTTTTTTTTGGGCAGCCAGTTTTTTTTAAATCGGAAAATTTACAGTAATACATTGTAAAAAAACATACATTTTAAAGTTAAAAAACCCCACGGCAGATCAGTCGATAGAACTTTACAACAAAAAACTTTTTTGGTCAGTTTTTTTATTAAATAATATTATACAGTAATATTGTGTATAAAAACACAGTCAATTTTACTGTAAAATCCATTCTTACAGTATGGAGTTGGATAGAAAACTTAAAAGGTATTCAAGTCTTCACATTTCTTTTGACAAAAAAATATTTGGGAAGTGAGGTCATTCAATATTTGTTGCAATATTGGATAAAATAAAGTTTAGACCATTTGCAATTTTGTGCAGTTTTTTTGCGAATTTATATATTTTAAAGTACTTTATTGACGCATGTTATTTCCAGGTGCTCACGGGCCACATTGAATGATGTGGCGGGCCTTATTCGGCCTCCGGGCCTTGAGTTTGACACCTGTGATTTATGCAATCGAATCCATTCAAATAAAATAAAAAATAAAAAAAAATAAAAATATATATATATATATATATATATATGTGTGCTTGTCCCACATTAAGAAGATAGGAAAAACTCCTCAAAATAATGCAGTTCACCTTTAAGGATAAGTGGACATCTCATTTTATTTTGAGGAACATTTTTTTTATAATTATAAGAAAAAAAACGGATGCAAAAATATATTTCCTACCAACAGCTATAATAATAATAATGTTTTTGATTTTTTTAAAGGAATGAAAGAAAATTCGCCTTTTATCACAGGTGACACATGCTAAGCGTACAGTGCTGTATACGTAAATAAATATTATTATCTTATAATTTATTATCCATTAGTAGTATTAATTCTTCAATTGTGATTTAATGTTATGGAAGAGCAACTAATAGCAAATGTTGATCCCAATAAATAAAACAAGGTTTCAAAATCCATTGTTTACATAGATTTGGTGCACTGTGACCACCAGGCCGCTGGGTGGCAGCAAACAACAAGACTCTACTTGGGGTCGCGGCGTTGTACTTCCGGTCGGGCGGGCAGCGCGTGTTTGTGTGCGCTTGCGAACGCTTTTGTGACGACAAGCTCGTAATCAATATAACTTCTAATCTCACTTGAATTAAGAGGCAATGGTGAGTGCGATCTGTTGAAGTTTAAAGACGGTTTCGTCTCCGCGGTGCACGTTTGGTCGCTGACGTTTTATAAACGTGTAGAGTTGAAGCCAGTTAGCATTAGCCGCGTTAGCATCTCTATAGTGAATGAATGAGCGCCTCGCAGCCAATTTTCTGATTATTTTACTTATTTAATTGTGTTTTGTTATTAAACTGACGCATAACCTCTTTGTTAAGCGTTAAATATAAGGCTGAAAGTGTTAAGTAGTGTGGTCTGCAGTACTTGACAGTGATATCAGTACAAGATGAAATGATACCATTAGCGACGATACAGTCTGATGTGATACCATTAGTGATGATTTGTAACTTATGACTTCACATTAATGCCTTCTTCTTTTTTTTTAAGAGTTTACCACTGAACCCAAAGCCATTCCTGAACGGTCTGACCGGCAAGCCGGTGATGGTGAAGCTGAAGTGGGGCATGGAGTACAAAGGCTACCTGGTGTCCGTGGATGGTTACATGAACATGCAGGTGAGTCTCTAATGATGACACGGTTGCTTCAGTTTCGTCCGCCTCCTGCTAGGGATGATGTTCGTTAAGGAATTATCGACGTTGATGCTAGGGCTGGGCGATATTGCCTTTTATTAATATAGCGATATTTTTATGCCATATCCCGATATACAATATATATCTCAATATTTTTCCTTAGCCTTGAATGAACACCTGATACATATAATCCCAGCAGTATGATGATTCTATGTGTCAATGTTAAAACATCCTTGTTCATACTGCATTAATATATGCTACTTTTAAACTTTCATGCAGGGAGGGAAATCACAACTAAATCAATTGACCAAAACTGTATTTATTAAACAGTTATTAGCAGGTGACTTTTCAAATGATGCTACATATTAGCAGTAATGCTACTTTTGGTAGAAATGCTTGTGCCCCATCCATCCATTTTCTACCGCTTATTCCCTTTGGGGTCGCGGGGGGCGCTGGTGCCTATCTCAGCCACACATGACAAATTAAAGTTGTCAATTCGACATATTCCCGCTTGAAGCCGAACCACCGCCAGACGATGGGCCCCGTGCTGTTTTTCTAGGGCAGGGGTAGGGAACCTATGGCTCGCGAGCCAGATGTGGCTCTTTTGATGACTGCATCTGGCTCTAGGATAAATCTGAGCTGACATTGCTTAACACGATAAATAATGAATAATTCCACTTGTAATCACAGTGTTAAAAATAACGTTCAAAATATAAAACATTGTCTTGCATTTTTATGATCAAGAAGTTGGTAAGAAGTCATTTATTTATTATTGGTTAGGGTAGGGCTTGCCCTCCAGGGGGTTCTTCAGACCACCAAGCACTGACATGAGAGCCTGTTTCAGGGTTACAATATTTTTATTTTTCAATAAGTCTCTCAGTTGCTTTCCAGCAATTGTCTTTTTCTCTTTCGTTCTCGCTCACGCTCTGTTTTCTAGCCCCAAGCCCGTCTCTCCTCCTTGCTGCTGTTAATAACATACCGACAGGTGATCAAATAAAAAGGCCCAGGTTGGCCACCTATGCACCTGTCGCTGATTTTGAGGCCGGTACTGGCAACACCCTGCTTCGCTGCAGGCCCGCAGGCCACGCCCCCTCCACAGTTAGCTTCAGAATAACAATGTTATTACAAAGAATAAGAGGCCTCTCTAGAAATGTTGGTCTTTTTTAAAAATACACGCGTTTTGTTGTGTTCAGTGTTTAAAAAAAAATATTATATGGCTCTTGCGGAAATACATTTTAAAATATTTGGCTTCTTGGCTCTCAGCCAAAAAGGTTCCCGACCCCTGTTCTAGGGAATTAATTCTTCCTTCATTTTTTACGAGATTCAAACCTTCTTTCTCTTGCAACAACCCGCTAGCATCACAGCTAATGTTAGCCACGCTACTACCTCTCTGCTCTGCAAGGGCGTATACGTATGTGACGTATAACATGACAGTATGTGACGTATGTAAGTAGGTGCGCTTGCTTGTCTGTGAGAAGGAGAGACAGGAAAGAGTGAGAAGAGCATGTAGTGTAATGCCCGCAGCTAAAAACAACTGCGTAAGAATGTCTACTCGAATATTACGATGTAGTCATTTTCTATATCACACAGAGACAAACCCGCGATTTATATCGTATATCGATATATCGCCCAGCCCTATATCGAACTGATTCCTTATGGAATCCAGATAGGTTGTTGTGTGTGCACTGAGTTCCAAAAGTCGAGGAAAGACGGGTGTGACTGAGGACAGCATCCGGACAATAAAGGGTGAAGGTTTTATTGAGAGAGGAGGCTAAAGGCATATAGTACTGCTATGTGCATTGTAAATTTGGGCCGGGCGATGTATGGAATATACTCGATATGTCGTGGGTTTGTCTCTGTGCGATATAGAAAATGTTCTCACGCAGTTGCTTTTAGCTGCGGGCATTACACTACTGGCTCTTCCCACTCTTTCTAGTCTCTCCTTCTCACTGAGACCTAAAACAAGCGCACCTTCTTACATAAGTCACATAATGTCGCGCTTGCAATGTTATACGCCCTCGCCGAGCGGAGAGGTAGCGGCGTGGGTAACGTTAGCTGTGATGCTAGCGGAGTGGTGCGAGTGGCAATACGAGAGAAAGAAGGTGCGAATCTGGTAACAAGTGAAGGAAGAATTCCAATGAGAAACAGCAGGGAGTCCATCGTCTGGCGGTGTTTTGGCTTGAAGCGGAAAAATGTCGAACAGACAACAGTAAGATGTCAAGTATGCGGGAAAAGCGTTGCTACTGCTAATTTGGAGCATCATTTGAAAAGTCCCCCGTTAAGGAATGAAGAGTGCTTGAAACTCCGCATGTCAACATCTTTGACCGGTGCCACACCCATAAATTGCCCAAGGAGCAACCATTTCCACATCAACACCGTATGAAAAAAGTCAACAACAGAAGGAGAAAACATACGCAGGAACCTACCACATAGCGAAGGACATACACTATTTGATTTCCTATTAAGCAGCTCATTTTTATTTGACAGTTATTGAAATATCTTGTGTGACATCATGCACAAAAGTGCACTTTATTTGTTTTAAACCATTGTAGTGGCGTTCTGTGCAAAAAGTGCAGTTTAATTTAGTCTTGTTTTGATATGTCATCTTAGTGACATCATGCACAAAAGTGAATTATATATTTATATAGCGCTTTTCTCTAGAGACTCGAAGCGCTTTACATAGTGAAACCCAATATCTAAGTTACTTTTAAACCAGTGTGGGTGGCACTGGGAGCAGGTGGGTAAAGTGTCTTGCCCAAGGACACAACAGCAGCGACTAGGATGGCGGAAGCGAGAATCGAACCTGCAACCCTCAAGTTGCTGGCACGGCCACTCTACCAACCGAGCTATGCCGCCCCACACTCATAGCTTGTTTGAAGATGTCTCTGAAAATCTTGCAATTTCTGTTTTGAAATGACATGAATGTTTGTGCCACTGCTTAATAACTTTAATAAATACACTTTTTGTTGTAATTTCCCTCTCTGCATGAAAGTTTAAAAGTAGCATATATTAATTGAGTATGAAAAAGAATGTTTAATGTAAACACATACAATCATAATACTGCTGTGATTATATGCATGAAGTGTTCATTCAAGGCTCAGGCAAAATATGGAGATATATATGGTGTATCGTGACATGGCCTAAAAATATGGAGATATTAATAAAAGGCCATATTGCCCAGCCCTAGTTGTAAATAAAAGAAATTGCCGACAAACACATCATTAACATGAACGAGGTGCCGCTCACTTTCAACATCCCGGTGAAGCACACTGTGGAGAAGGACACCAGCACGGTAGAGAATCCATACGCACAAAAGGGCAAGAGAAGTCGGCTTTGACTTTTTCCGAGGAGCCCCACGACAACGAGACTGACTTTGAAAATGAGGAGAGCTAATCTGGCGTGTTTGATGGAGAACTTGCCCATCTGTTCATTTGGGACACAGAAGATGAGGACTTTGACGGATTTGTGGATGAGGATTGATCAAAAAATAATGTGGGCACATTGATAAATACTTCAATAAGTTAGAGGCCTTTGTGTCAATAAGGGACAGGAGGACACTGGACAAACTTGCTGGCCATCACGGACAATCCTGCCCACCCACTCCAGCAGGCAATTGAGGGACAGCGGAGTTCATACTCCCAAAAGGCTCCTCCACAGTGTTCCAATCAACAACTCCTTCATTCCGCACTCCCTCCAGCTGTAAAATCACTCGCCACACAGCAATAGATATCTGTATTACGTAAACCCCTGTCACATATACTGTAATATTGTGTTAAGTGTGTTAAGTGAAGTGAATTATATTTATATAGCGCTTTTCTCAAGTGACTCAAAGCGCTTTACATAGTGAAACCCAATATCTAAGTTACATTTAAACCAGTGTGGGTGGCACTGGGAGCAGTTGGGTGAAGTGTCTTGCCCAAGGACACAACGGCAGTGACTAGGATGGTGCAAGCGGGGATCGAACTTGCAACCCTCAAGTTAATATTGCACATGGTAATTGTTATATCCTGTATATATGATGTAGACATATCTGTATATATAATATACTGTACATATATTACGTACATATGTTAGATTTTACATGGCTATATTTAGTGTATTTATACCTGCATTGTCCATTCCATCCTTCCACTTTCCATCATTGTAACTGAGCTACTGTGTGGAACAATTTCCCTTGTGGATCATTCAAGTTTGTCTAAGTCTAAAGTACAACCCTTTTTAGAACAGCGTCCATGCATGCTAGCAAATGTTTAACCATGCCTGCGCCCAAAAATACGCTGCCCCTTATTTATGCCTTAAATACAGAAATAGCACCTTTTATTACGGTGCGCCCTTTGGTCACGAAAATACGGTATAGTGGCTTCGATAACGGTAACCGGTTCTCAAAAAGGGATTCGAATCCATGGAATCGGTTCTTATCGAAGCATCGGGAGAACTAGATAATCCAACATCATCCCCACCCTCCTGCTGTCATGAACTGTGTTTAATCCGTAGTGTTTTTAAAACGTACCTTTTTGTCATGTTTTTGTGCAGCTGGCCAACACAGAAGAGTATGTGGACGGAGCTTTAGCCGGCCATCTTGGCGAGGTCCTTGTCAGGTACGATCCCGGCCTAATTAAACACACATCAGGGACGGATGTTACACATTTCCTTAAACATGTTTTATACAGCTGCTGTGATTATATGTATCAAGTGTTCATTCAAGGCTAAGGCAAAAATATGGAGATATATATCGTGTATCGCGATATGGCCTAAAAATAGAGATTAAAAAAAAAAAAATGAATATAAGGAGGATGAGCTAAAAGTTTTAGAATCTGCGTGCTTAATGTCTTTTTTTGTGTCTCTATCTGCGGGTCTAAAATTAAAATCAAATTTGACCAACTCCTCGGTTTATGGCCAAACCTTTCTACTATCCAGGTGTAAAGAATAATTTATAATCTAGAATTACCTTTCGCTAACTCGGAGGCGATGTATGTCAATATAGAAGCATAAAAATGAGTTTGAAAAAAAAATAGTTTGTCTTTGTCAGCGCTTACAATAACAATGATGCTAATACTTAATAATAGGGACGGCGTGGCGCAGTGGGGAGAGTTGCTGTGCGCGACCCGAAGGTCCCTGGTTCAATCCCCACCTAGTACCAACCTCGTCACGTCCGTTGTGTCCCGAGCAAGACACTTCACCCTTGCTCCTGATGGGTGCAGGTTAGCGCCTTGCTTGGCAGCTCCCTCAGTGTGTGAATGTGTGTGAATGGGTAAATGTGGAAGTAGTGTCAAAGCGCTTTGAGTACCTTGAAGGTAGAAAAGCGCTATACAAGTACAACCCATTTATCATTTAATACTTGGTTCATATTCATGTGATCGAGTAGGTTACTCTGCTGGTCTGATATCTTCTTAGGACAAGGACTCCGGTCAGAGAGTTGGCCACAGAGAGGCTTTCAGGCACTCTTTAATGGTGAAGTTGGACAAGTGTGGTATAGGTGTGTGTGTGGTCTGATGGGAACTCATACAAAGAATGATTAGGATACATTTATGCAATATAATATGCAATAATATAACAGGATATGTATAATGTTATAAAATAATATACTCTACAATGTACTATTAAAGCAGTCCATTAGAGATGGAGAATAAGCACTATTGATTTAGACAGTGCTTTAAACGTGGTTTGTGTCGCCCTCTAGTGGTAGGATAGTGTAACGATGTATTAACAGGGCGAATTATATCGTCAAGCAGAAACATTGTTGCAAACAAACACTCAGTTAAGGCTACATTTAACACATTATAGACATTTTCACATTAATAACCGTGCTGTAGTCGACGTAGACTTACATTTTAGTCAAGAACGCACACAATGTTTCCACAATCACCCAAGAGCCATTACTAAGCAGAAATGCTACAAACAGGAAATGACGTCTCAGACTAGATAGCCAAATAAGGAGCACATGAAATCTAACATCTCAAAACTGCGTCAGAATAAGATAAGACTAAAACACTTTCTGACAATTCAGGTCACGACATCTAAATGGAGTTTCGTTGAATTTTTTAAAGAGTGATTCACTGGCATAACAGTCCTCCCATTAGCTGCATTGTTAGCCACCTCATACTTGCCGTATTTCACAAGTTAGAATGCACAAAAAAGAAAAACGTGCTCTTGTCTTACATAAAGATTGTGAACAAGGAGAAAAATCCCCCCAAAAGTGTAGTTCCCCTTTAATTTATAGCACTAATGACACTTTCTCTCCTTCATGCAGGTGTAATAATGTCTTGTACATCCGAGGCGTAGAAGAGGAGGAGGAAGACGGTGAAATGAGAGAGTAATTCCACAGACGATTGTAGTCGAGTTTAAAGTGTGCTTGTGTTTTCACCATGTGAAACCAAATGTGTGCGATCCTGATTTGTTTAGTTATTTTTTTCTTTTTTGTACCGAGAGACCAACTCTTTGTTGTGATACAGGCACAATAAAATGATTATTGTACTCTTTCTTAAACCGGACAGCTGTGCTTATTTCTAAAGTTGGGTCGTACGGTATACTGGTACTGGTATAGTATTGTGGTACTAATGAATCAAAAACTACTACACTCTGTTTGTAAAGTACCTGTTCGCCATATTTTCTTTACAGACGTGTCGTCACGTCGTGACATTGCTGGTTTTCACACACACGGAGTACTTACAAGCAGACACAGTATGTAGACAGAAAAGGGAGAATGGACGCATTTTGGTGTAAAAAGTGAAGATAAAGGTGAAGTTATAACACTGCAAAACCATCAGGAAGAGGTGCTTTAAAACATGGCTAACTGGTTAGCGGCTAACGTCCAGCCACACTCGGCAATGTTTGTGCTACTTCTAAATCACTAATCCTTGTCTCCATGCTGACAAATAAAGTAAGTTTCTTACAAGTACTATTATCACTGGAGGACAAGGAATAACTAAACGTGCTTCACTACACACCGTAGGATACAATAGCTCACTGGCATCACAATGTAAACAAATGCCATGGGTGGATCTACACCTAACATCCACTGTAATGATACCAAAAACAAGAGCATATCCAGTTGATGCTATTATGATCACATCTATATTTTTTATCGTCGCAAAATACTTGTTTTTTAAATTGATATATTCATAAACTCAGGAAGTAAAAACCCCGTTTCCATATGAGTTGGGTAATTGTGTTAGATGTAAATATAAACAATACAAAGATTTGCAAATCATTTTCAACCCATATTCAGTTGAATGCACTACAAAGACAAGATATTTGATTTTCAAACTCATAAACTTTATTATTTTTTGCAAATAATTAACTTACAATTTCATGGCTGCAACAGGTGCCAAAGTAGTTGGGAAAGGGCATGTTCACCACTGTGTTACATCACCTTTTCTTTTAACAACACTCAATAAACGTTTGGGAACTGAGGAAACTAATTGTTGAAGCTTTGAAAGTGGAATTCTTTCCCATTCTTGTTTTATGTAGAGCTTCAGTCATTCAACAGTCCGGGATCTCCGCTGTCGTATTTTACGCTTCATAATGCACCACACATTTTCCATGGGAGACAGGTCTGGACTGCAGGCGGGCCATGAAAGTACCCGCACTCTTTTTTTACGAAGCCACGCTGTTGTAACACGTGCTGAATATGGCTTAACATTGTCTTGCTGAAATAAGCAGGAGCGTCCATGAAAAAGACGGTGCTTAGATGGCAGCATATGTTGTTCCAAAACCTGTATGTACCTTTCAGCATTAATGGTGCCTTCACAGATGTGTAAGTTACCCATGCCATGGGCACTAATGCACCCCCATACCATCACACATGCTGGCTTTTGAACTTTGCATCGATAACAGTCTGGATGGTTAGCTTCCCCTTTTCGTCCGATGACACGATGTCGAATATTTCCAAAAACAATTTGAAATGTGGACTCGTCAGACAACAGAACACATTTCCACTTTGCATCAGTCCATCTTAGATGATCCCGGGCCCAGACAAGCCGGCGCCGTTTCTGGATGTTGTTGATAAATGGCTTTCGCTTTGCATAGTAGAGCTTTAACTTGCACTTACAGATGTAGCGATGATCTATATTTAGTGACAGTGGTTTTCAGAAGTGTTCTGAGCCCATGTGGTGATATCCTTTAGAGATTGATGTCAGTTTTTGATACAGTGCCGTCTGAGGGATCTAAGGTCACGGTCATTCAATGTTGGTTTCCGGCCATGCCGCTTACGTGGAGTGATTTCTCCAGATTCTCTGAACCTTTTGATGATATTATGGAGCGTAGATGTTGAAATCCCTAAATTTCTTGCAATTGAACTTTGAGTAACGTTCTTAAACTGTTTGACTATTTGCTCACGCAGTTGTGGACAAAGGGGTGTACCTCACCCCATCCTTTCTTGTGAAAGACTGAGCATTTTTTTGGGAAGCTGTTTTTATACCCAATCATGGCACCCACCCGTTCCCAATTTGCCTGCACACCTGTGGGATGTTCCAAATTAGTGTTTGATGAGCATTCCTCAACTTTATCAGTATTTATTGCCACCTTTCCCAACTTCTTTGTCACGTGTTGCTTGCATCAAATTCTAAAGTTAATGATTATTTGCAAAGAGAAAAATGTTTATCAGTTTGAACATCAAATATGTTGTCTTTGTAGCATATTCAACTGAATATGGGTTGAAAAGAATTTGCAAATCATTGTATTCTGTTTATATTTATATCTAACACAATTTCCCAACTCATATGTAAACAGGGTTTGTAAAATACAGCACTATGTAATCAGTTTCTGATTTATTAAATTGTATAACAGTGCAAAATATAACTAATTTGTAGTGGTCTTTCTTGAACTATTTGGAGAAAAAGATAAAAATAACTAAACGCTTGTTCAAAAATAAACAAGTGATTTCAATTATAAATAAAGATTTCTACACATAACATCATCAACTTAGAGACCTACTGAAAGCCACTACTAGCGACCACACAGTCTGATAATTTATATATCGATGAAATATTAACACTGCAACACATGCCAATACGGCCTTTTTAGTTTACTAAATTACAATTTTAAATTTCCCGCAGAGTTTCTTGTTGAAAACGTCGCGGAATGACAACGCTTATGATGAAACTTATGATGACGCGTGCTTGTGACGTCTCGGGTTGGAGGGGACCACACACGGCTAAAAGTCGTCTCTTTTCACTGCATAATTACACAGTAATTTGGACATCTGTGTTGCTGAATCTTTTGCAATTTGTTCAATTAATAATGGAGACGTCAAAGAAGAATGCTGTTGGTGGAAAGAGGTCGATTGCAGCTGCGGTTAGCAACCAAGACACAGCCTGTTTATTTGTTTGTTGTGAAGCTTTAACACAGAGCGGTCAAGCGAACATGTTTTCTACGTCAACCAGCGAGTTTTTGGATGGGAAAATTGTGATATTAAGTCGGCTCTTACCGGAGACTTCAGTGGATTTTGGGACTTCCTCCTGCAGCTCAAAAAGGCAGCTGTGATCTTGGCTCCTCTATCGGCTTCTCTGAGAGACACTGGTGTTCACCACAGCCATCCGACTTTCAGGTATGTCTTTACAATCTCACTAAAACACTATTAAAACAATAAGCAGAAAAGGGATCTTCCATAATTATGCTAGTAAATGTGTCTAATTACATCTGAAATGGTCCCACTGCCGCCGCCTGGAGCTGTCGCTTTTTCTTTTTTTTTGTGCTTTACTCTAACTTTCCTTATCCACGAATCTTTCATCCTCGCTCAAATTAATGGGGAAATTGTCTCTTCCTCGGTCCGAATAGCTCTTGCTGCTGGAGGCTCACATAATAATGTTCAGATGTGAGGAGCTCCACAACCCGTGATGTCACGCGCACATCGTCTGCTACTTCCGGCACAGGCAAGGCCTTTTTATTAGCGACCAAAAGTACCAATACGGCCGGTTTAGTTTACTAAATTGCAATTTTAAAGTATCCTGTATGATGACGCGTATGATGATGCGTGCGCGTGACGTCACGGATTGTGGCGGACATTTTGTTCCAGCCCGATCCCAGCTATAAGTAGTCTGCTTTAATCACATAATTACCCAGTATTCTGGACATCTATGTTGCTGAATCTTTTGCAATTTGTTCAATTAATAATGGAGACGTCAAGGAAGAAAGATGTAGGTGGGAAGAGGTGTATTGCGGCCGCCTTTAGCAACACTAACACAGCCGGTGTTTCATTGTTTACATTCCCGAAAGTGAAGCTTTCCTATGGAACAGAGCGGTCAAGCGAACATGGTTCTCTACCACATGTCAACCGACAGGTTTCTGTGAGAAAATTGTGGTAATATGTCGGCTCATATTGTAGACATGAGCGGAGTTTGTGTCATTCCCCGTGCATCTGTCAAAGAGGCAGCTGCGGACTCTCTTGCCTCCTCCAACCGGCCGCCCCCGAACGTGGTTGCTTCCACGGTGGAGGAGGGGGAAAAAAAGCTCAGCCCGGCCCGACCGGCTGCCTTGGCTTCGCCTCGTCGAGAAACGTGGCTTCCCTCAGAGACACTGGCGGTCACCACACCCGTGGCCACACACCTCCGACTTTCAGGTACAACTATATAATCTTACTAAAACACTAGTAACACCATAAGCAGATAAGAGATTTTCCCAAATTATCTTAGTAAATGTGTCTAATAACATCTGAATCGCTCCCACTGCCCTCGTCTTTTTTTTAATTTTCTTTTTTTCTAGTCCTTCACTCTCACTTTCCTCATCCACGAATCTTTCATCCTCGCTCAAATTAATGGGGAAATCGTCGCTTTCTCGGTCCGAATCGCTCTCGCTGCTGGTGGCCATGATTGTAAACAATGTTCAGATGTGAGGAGCTCCACAACCCGTGACGTCACGCGCACATCGTTTGCTACTTCCGGCACAGGCAAGGCTTTTTTATTAGCGACCAAAAGTTGCGAACTTTATCGTCGGCGTTCTCTACTAAATCCTTTGGCAAAAATATGGCAATATCGCGAAATGATCAAGTATGACACATAGAATGGACCTGCTATCCCTGTTTGAATAAGAAAATCTCACTTCAGTAGGCCTTTAAAGTGCCCTCTTTGGGGATTGTAATAGAAATCAACCTGGATTAAATTCTAAAAAATTTTTCACAAAAAAAGAAATCTTTAACATCAATATTTATGGGACATGTCCACAAAAAAATCTAACAATTGTTGCTTTTCTTTAGACTATTTAAAAAAAAAATCTCACGTACCCCTTGGCGTACCTTCAAGTACCCCCAAGGGGACGCGTACCCCCATTTGAGAACCACTAGCATAGACTAATTAGGAGTCTTTGTTTGTCTGCGATGAGGTGGCGACTTGTCCAGGGTGTACCCCGCCTTCCGCCCGATTGTAGCTGAGATAGGCGCCAGCGCCCCCCGCGACTCCAAAAGGGAATAAGCGGTAGGAAATGGATGGGTGGATGGATGTTTGTTTGCTTACTACTAAAAGACAAAGTTGTCCAGTATGTTCACTATTTTATTTAAGGACTAAATTACAATAATAAACATATATTTAACGTACCCTAAGATGTGTTGTTCAACTAAAGCCAATCCTACATTTTGTGACAAAACGTACCTTTTTCGGACGTTGCTCCACCCTCGGTGCACTTTAACCTCCGCTCCCCCCCGGACAAATATTTGTGTACAAGGACCTCCAGGCTGCTGCAAGGAAGCGTTAGAGCAGAAAACATGTCAGCCAGCTACAGACTGTGGGTGAAGAACGCCAAGCAGGTGGTGGTAGTTTGCAACCGGGGAGAGAAGTACCTGACCTCGGACGGCTCGCTCCGTCTCTGCGTCATCGAGGACGGCAGCCTGGTCGTCGGCAGGTGTGGAACTTCTTATATATCTTATCTAGTTATGAAAGAGAGGCTTTTGTTAACACGTTCTAATGTGTTTAATGTAACACAAACATGTTTAACATTCATTTATTTCACAAAGACAAGAATGGAAGTCGGTGTATTACCTGCTAGTGATGACAATGACTTGCATTAATTGGAATCAAACGGTCCACATTTTCAAATGTAGGAAAAAAAAAATCATTATTTTTGTCCAATACCATACGAAAATGCTTGCTTTTTGCCATCTTATTTGTCCAGCTTCCATACTCCGTTTTATACACTTTACAAGAAATACAATGGCGGCAAACTCCGTAGCTTGCTAGCTTTCCGAGACTCTTATTGTGATAGCGCAGGCAGGATGGAGCAGGGCTTTTATCGTGAAGACTGTGCGGTCCATATAGCATGGAGCGCTACTGCCTACTGGCGCGGACGAGACGCGGGGCGGCCATCTTGGAGTGGTGATCAGCTCCATTCAGTGCAATTCATTCGGCAGGAGCAATAAACTGTCAGCGCATTTCATTCATCATTCTTACATCACTGAATACCACTGATTTTCACCTCTATGATAAAGGACACATGTTTTATTATTCATAGTTTGCTTAACAGTAATAGAATATTTTTATATGCTATAAGTGAGCAGACGTCCGAGATCAAAACTGCATCCCTGAGAGCGGAGGGGGGGGGGGAGAACGGTCAGCTATTTTTAAGTTGAAGAATCAATATGATGATATATATATATATATATATAATGTATATATATGCATATGTCCTTCATAAACAATGTATAAATACATTAGATATCTATATATCTTAGAGACCTACAGACTGTATCGCAGAGAGTTTATTCTGTCTTGACACTTTATATTGATATTTTGTATTACATTCTTCCCTTAAAGGCCTACTGAAAGCCACTACTAGCGACCACGCAGTCTGACAGTTTATATATCAATGATGAAATATTAACATTGCAACACGTGCCAATACGGCCTTTTTAGTTTACTAAATTGCAATTTTAAATTTCGCGCGGAAGTATCATGCTAAAATGTCGCGGTATGACGACGTCATGCATAGTAGAGAACATTTTGGTCCAGCCCCGTTCACAGCTATAAGTCGTCTGTTTTTATCGCATAATTCCACAGTGTTATGGACATCTGTGTTGCTGAATCTTTTGCAATTTGTTCAAATAATAATGGAGACGTCAAATAAGAAAGCTGTATACGGGAAGCGGTGTATTGCGGCCGCCTTTAGCAACACAAACACAGCCGGTGTTTCATTGTTTACATTGCCGAAAGATGACGGTGAAGCTTTACTATGGAACAGAGTGGTCAAGCGAACCTTTTCCCTACCACATGTCAACCGGCAGGTTTCGGTGAGAAAATGGTGGTAATAAGTCGGCTCTTACCGTAGACATGAGCGGAGAGCTTGCGTCGTTGCTCCTGCGTCTGTCAAAGAGGCAGTTGCAAACTGTCTTTCCTACTCCCACCGGCCGCCCCCTGACCGTCGGATGCTTCCACCGTGGAGGGGGGAAAAAAAATCTCAGCCCGGCCGCCTTCGCCTCGTCGAGAAACGTGGCTTCCCTCGGAGACACTGGCGGTCACCACACCCGTCCGGCTCCCCCCCCCCCCCTGCTGTGCCAAATTCCGTTGACAAAAGTGCCAGGTTTATGCCCCTTTCTTGCCGCACACTATTGCTATTGGATTGGACCACACACACAAAGTACAGTGTGTTATGCGGCGATCATTTCGAAAGATCGTGTTTCTAACCCTTGCGAAGGGCAGAGATGGGCATCGCCACCACCTGCCGACTGGTGCTTAAGAAAGGTGCGGGGCCGACCTTCAGGTTGTAAAGGGACGACCATATAATCTCACTAAAACACTAGTAACACAAAAAGCAGATAAGGGATTTTCCAGAATTATCCTTGTAAATTTGTCTAATATCTGAATCGCTCCCACTGCCGTCTAGTGATTTTTTTGTTTTTTCCCTAGTCCTTCACTCTCACTTTCCTCATCCACGAATCTTTCATCCTTGCTCGAATTAATGGGGAAATCGTCGCTTTCTCGGTCCGAATCGCTCTCGCTGCTGGTGGCCATGATTGTAAACAATGCTCAGATGTGAGGAGCCCTACAACCCGTGACGTCACGCGCACATCGTCTGCTACTTCCGGTACAGGCAAAGCTTTTTTATTAGCGACCAAAAGTTGCGAACTTTATCGTCGATGTTCTCTCCTAAATCCTTTCAGCAAAAATATAGCAATATCGCGAAATTATCAAGTATGACACATAGTATGACAATGGTACTGTTAAGAAAGTATTTCTTATACTTTGCCTAAAATGAGAAAGCATCATAATCAGGGGCGGCTAGTGGATTTTGAACAATCTTTATCTTCATAATTTATTTCATATTTGTTTTTCAAGTATGACATTTTTAAATGTAATTAATTTAATTGACAAGTATTTCTATTATGGTTATACTCTTGTTTGCTAGCAGCTACGATTTCAGTACTATTGATGATCTTAGCTCCTTCTCAACTCTGAGGTGATATTCTTCTCACAAAATACAACCAATAGTATAATGTTAAATCTTACTTGTGAAAAGTAATCCCCCCAATTCCTACTTTCAACAGTCCGCTCATTTGAGCGGGAAAACGCTGAACGCCATCTTTGTTTTCGACCTGTCAACTGTCAGTTTAGGCTGCTCGCCAGTTCCTCATCACCACTTCAAGATGGCCGCCCAATTTCTCGCGTCACAGCAGCCAATGCTGCGTCTACTTATAAGATGGTGCAGTAGGTCTTTTGGAGTTTTGAAATAAAACAAGTGTTTCTCGCCTTCCTGTCGGTCATTTTTTCTTAATGATCTTGCAGCTGCCTGCGTCATCTCACATGACCCCCGGGTGCCGTGAATGTCAATCAAATGACTTAAGCGACGTCTTGGTGAAGATTTATGATCGCTCATTTTTAGGTCTATTTTTTTTATGCCTGTCTGGCGATGGACTGACACCCTCCACCATCCACCGCTAGCTAGCTCGCCATCCACGTAATGGGCACCCTCAGGTATTAGTTGAGTCTTTTTTTTTTTTTGAGGGGACAATGCATAGAGACATGAGGCTCAAAGATAGATATGTTCTGAACCAGATTATAACTAAATACCTCATTTCCATCTGCAGTCCCTGGTTACCTAAATTAAAGAGATACAAAAACATGCAATAACAGTATACTATAGCATTAAATCAAATTAAGAAAAGTCATAAAATGCCCTTTCATTGACACATACTTATACATGACGACACCTCTCCTTTACATCATAACACATAGACAATACCTACCTTAACTAAAGATACAAAAACATGCAATAAAATTAGACTATAGAATGTAATCAAATTAAGAAAAGTCATAAAATTCCCTTTCATTGACACATACTTACTTATACAGTACAACACCTCTCCTTTACATCATAACACAGACAATACTTACCTGAATTAAAGATACAAAAACATGCAATACAATTTCAACAACAGAATTATACTATAGCATGTAATAAAATTAATAAGTCATAAAATGCCCTTACATTGACACATACTTATACATGACGACACCTCTTCTTTACATCATAACAGACAGGACTTACCTAAATGAAAGATACAAAAACAACAATACAATTATACTATAGCATGTAATCAAATTAAGAAGTCATAAAATACCCTTTCATTGACACATGAATGTCAACACCTTTCATTTACATCAAGACAATTCTTACCTAAATTAAAAGATACAGAAACATGCCGTACAATTATAACAATACAATTATATTATAGCACGTAGTCAAATTAAGATCATTGACATACTTATACATGGCAACGACACCTATCCTTTACATCAAAACATAGACACGACATACCTGAATTAAAAAGATACAACATGCAATAAAATTATACTATAGCATGTAATCAAATTAAGAAGTCATAAAATGCCCTTTGACACATACTTATACATGACGACACCTCTCCTTTACATCATAACATAGACAATACTCACCTAAAGGAAAGATACAAAAACATGCAATACAATCATAACAATACAATTATACTATAGCATGTAATCAAATGAATTAAGTCATAAAATGCCCTTTCTTTTGACACATAATTATACATGCCGACACCTATCCTTTACATCGTAACACATTGACAATACTTACCTAAATTATAACAAATTAAGAAAAGTCATAAACTGCCCTTTCGCTGACATACTTAAACTTGACAACGCAACCTCTCCTTTACATCATAACACATAGACAATACTTACCTAAATTAAAGGGATACAAAAACATGCAACAAAATTATACTATAGCATGTATCAAATGAAGAAGTCATAAAATACCCTTTCATTGACACATACATAAAACTCTCCTTGACATCGTAAGATATACACAATACTTACCTAAATTAAAGAGATACAAAAACAGGCAATACACTTATAATACAACTATAGCATGTAATCAAATTAAGAAAAGTCATAGAATACCCTTTCATTGACATACTTATACATGACGACACCTCCTCTTTACATCAAAACACAAGACAATACTTACCTAAATCAAAGAGATACAAAAACATGCAATAGACTTATACTATAGCATGTAATCAAATTAAAAAGTCATAAAATTCCCTTTCGCTGACACATACTTATACATGACAATACCTCTCCTTTACATCATAACACAGACAATACTTAACTAAATTAAAGACATACAAAAACATGCAATACAATTATAACAATGCAATTATACTATAGCATGTAATCAAATTAAGAAGTCATAAAATGCCCTTTCATTGACACAATTATACATGACGAATCCTCTCCTTTACATCATAACACAGACAGGACTTACCTAAATGAAAGATACAAAAACATGCAATACAATTACAACAATACAATTATACTATAGCATGTATTCAAATTAAGTCATAAAATACCCTTTCATTGACACATACTTATACATTACAACACCTCTCCTTTACATCATAACACAGACAATACTTACCTAAATTAAAGATACAAAAACATGCAATACAATTTTAACAATAGAATTATACTATAGCATGTAATAAAATTAAGAAGTCATAAAATGCCCTTACATTGACACATACTTATACATGACGACACTTCTTCTTTACATCATAACAGACAGGACTTACCTAAATGAAAGATACAAAAACAACAATACAATTTTACTATAGCATGTAATCAAATTAAGAAGTCATAAAATACCCTTTCATTGACACATGAATGTCAACACCTCTCATTTACATCAAGACAATTCTTACCTAAATGAAAAGATACAGAAACATACCGTGCAATTATAATACAATTATATTACAATTATATTATAGCACGTGGTCAAATTAAGATCATTGACATACTTATACATGGCAATGACACCTATCCTTTACATCAAAACATAGACACTACCTACCAGAATTAAAAAGATACAACATGCAATAAAAATATACTATAGCATGTAATAAAATTAAGAAGTCATAAAATGCCCTTTGACACATACTTATACATGACAACACCTCTCCTTTACATCATAACAGACAATACTCACCTAAATGAAAGATACAAAACATGCAATACAATCATAACAATACAATTATACTATAGCATGTAATCAAATGAATTAAGTCATAAAATGCCCTTTCTTTTGACACATAATTATACATGCCGACACCTATCCTTTACATCGTAACACATAGACAATACTCACCTAAATTATAACAAATTAAGAAAAGTCATAAACTGCCCTTTCGCTGACATATTTAAACTTGACAACGTAACCTCTCCTTTACATCATAACACAGACAATACTTACCTAAATTAAAGGGATACAAAAACATGCAACAAAATTATACTATAGCATGTATCAAATGAAGAAGTCGTAAAATACCCTTTCATTGACACATACATAACTCTCCTTGACATCGTAAGACATACACAATACTTACCTAAATTAAAGAGATACTAAAACAGGCTATACACTTATAACAATACAATTAAACTATAGCATGTAATCAAATTAAGAAAAGTCATAGAATACCCTTTCATTGACATACTTATACATGACACCTCCTCTTTACATCATAACACAGACAATACTTACCTAAATCAAGATACAATAACGTGCAATAGACTTATACTATAGCATGTATCAAATTAAAAGTCATAAAATTCCCTTTCGCTGACACATACTTATACATAACGAGTCCGACACCTCTCCTTTACATCAAAACACAGACAATACATGGTGTCGTTCACGTGTGTCATCATTTGTAAAACAAATGGTTGGTGTGTCCATCAGTGACGGTCTGATTGAAGCGGCGGGGCCTGCGGACGTCATAGCCTCTCAGTATTCGGCGGCGTCTTTTGAGCGCGTGATCGACGCCACAGGAATGTGTGTCCTGCCTGGTGAGTGACCGTTCGACCTCTGACCTGTCGGCAGCATTTCTGACATACAGTGGGGCAAAAAGTATTTAGTCAGCCAGCGATTGTGCAAGTTCTCCCACTAAAAATGATAACAGAGGTCTGTAATTTTCATCACAGGTACACTTCAACTGTGAGAGACAGAATGTGAAAAAAAATCTAGGAATTCACATTGTAGAAATTTTAAATAATTTATTTGTAAATAATGGTGGAAAATAAGTATTTGGTCACTTCAAACAAGGAAGATCTCTGGCTCTCACAGACCTGTAACTTCTTTAAGAAGCTCTTCTGTCCTCCACTCGTTACCTGTATTAATGGCACCTGTTTGAACTTGTTATCTGTATAAAAGACACCTGTCCACAGCCTCAAACAGTCAGACTCCAAACACGACAAGTTGAATTTATACCAAAAAGTTCTATTTTGGCTTCATCTGACCACATGACATTCTCCCAATCCTCTGCTGTATCATCCATGTGCTCTCTGGCAAACTTCAGACGGGCCTGGACACGTCTGGCAGTGCAGGATTAGAGTCCCTGTCGGCGTAGTGTGTTACTGATGGAAACCTTTGTTACTTTGGTCCCAGCTCTCTGGAGGTCATTCACCAGGTCCCCCCCCCGTGCTGTTCTGGGATTTTTGCTCACCGTTTTCATGATCATTTTGACCCCACGGGATGAGCTCTTGCGTGGAGCCCCAGATCAAGGGAGATTATCAGTGGTCTTGTATCAATCAATCAATGTTTATTTATATAGCCCCAAATCACAAATGTCTCAAAGGACTGCACAAATCATTACGACTACAACATCCTCGGAAGAACCCACAAAAGGGCAAGGAAAACTCACACCCAGTGGGCAGGGAGAATTCACGTCCAGTGGGACGCCAGTGACAATGCTGACTATGAGAAACCTTGGAGAGGACCTCAGATGTGGGCAACCCCCCTCCTCTAGGGGACCGAAAGCAATGGATGTCGAGCGGGTCTAACATGATACTGTGAAAGTTCAATCCATAGTGGCTCCAACACAGCCGCGAGAGTTCAGTTCAAGCGGATCCAAGACAGCAGCGTCTTCCATTTTCTGATAATTACTCCCACAGTTGATTTTTTTCCCACCAAGCTGCTTGCCTATTGTAGATTCACTCTTCCCAGTCTGGTGCAGGTCTACAATTCTTTTCCCAGTGTCCTTCAACAGCTCTTTGATCTTGGCTATAATGGGAGTTTGGAGTCTGACTGTTTTAGGCTGCGGACAGGGGTCTTTTATACAGATAACGACTTCAAACAAGTGCCATTAATACAGGTAACGAGTAGAGGACAGAAGAGCTTCTTAAAGAAGAAGTTACAGGTCTGTGAGAGCCAGAGATCTTCCTTGTTTGAAGTGACCAAATACTTATTTTCCACCATCATTTACAAATAAATTCTTTAAAATTCCTACAATGTGAATTCCTGGATTTTTTTTTCACATTCTGTCTCTCACAGTTGAAGTGTACCTATGATGAAAATTACAGACCTCTGTCATCATTTTAAGGTGGCATAGCTCGGTTGGTAGAGCGGCCGTGCCAGCAACTTGAGGGTTGCAGGTTCGATTCCCGTTTTCCGCCACCCTAGTCACTGCCGTTGTGTCCTTGGGCAAGACACGTTGCCCACCTGCTCCCAGTGCCACCCACACTGGTTTAAATGTAACTTAGATATTGGGTTTCACTATGTAAAGCGCTTTGAGTCACTAGAGAAAAGTGCTATATAAATATAATTCACTTCACTTAAGTGGGAGAACTTGCACAATCGGTGGCTGACTACTTTTTTGCCCCCTGTATTTGTTGCAGGCTTGGTGGACGCCCACACCCACGCGGTGTGGGCCGGCGACCGCGTGCACGAGTTTGCGATGAAGGTACGTGGATGTTCATATGCTCCGCCTCCGCGGCGCCATTAACGGTGAGAGATGTCGCCGCTGCAGCTGGCGGGCGCCACCTACATGGACGTGCACCGGGCGGGCGGAGGGATCCACTTCACGGTGGCGCACACCCGAGCGGCGGCGGCGCCCGACCTGCTGGCCTCGCTGAGCGGCAGGCTGGAGAGGATGCGGCGGGCCGGCACCACCCTGGTGGAGGTGAAGAGCGGCTACGGCCTGGAGCTGCAGGCGGAGCTGAAGATGCTGGAGGTGGTGGAGGAAGCCCGGCGGAAGGTGGCCATCAACATCTCCTCCACCTACTGCGGCGCGCACGCCGTGCCCAAGTGGGTGTGGTCCTCACCGGCAATGTGGTCCTCATCGCCTTTCATGCTCCGCCATGTTCTCCTCAGAGGGAAGAGCGTTGAAGAAGCCACTGAGGACATCTTGAAGGTTCAACTCCCGGAGTTAAAAAAGCGAATGTCAGCCGGAAGTCTCCACGTGGACAACATCGACGTCTTCTGCGAAAAAGGCGTGTTCGACCTGGGCGCCACCCGCGCCATCCTGCAGGCGGGCAAGGACATGGGCCTCAACATCAACTTCCACGGCGACGAGCTCCATCCCATGAACTCTGCTCAGGTAGCCTCTCCGTTTCTTCCTGTTTGCTAAAAAAAAACGGTTGGTAGCTTCATTTTGGGTGTCGGCAGCTGGGGGCGGAGCTTGGCGCATTGGCCATCAGCCACCTGGAGGAAGTCACGGATGAGGGCATCGCCGCCATGGCCCGGGCTGGAACGGCGGCCGTCCTGCTGCCGACCACCGCTTACATTCTACGGTGACGTTTTGAACTTACCGCGGTCAATCACAGTCAGTCAGGTCACATACTTCTAAGCTGGCGGCAATGAATGAAATCCAAGAATAGTAAATTAGCTGAGATGCGAACATAAAATTGTTAGTATGCTAACTTTAGCATGCTAATGTTAGCATGATAACAAGTCACATACTTCTAAGATGGCTGCAATGAATGAAACCCATGAATACTATGTTATAAATACCAAATTAGGTCAAATGCAAGCATAAAAACGTTAGCATGCTAACTTTAGCATGCTAATGTTAGCATGCTAACAAGTCGCATACTTCTAAGATGGCTGCAATGAATGAAACCTATGAATACTACCTTATAAATACCAAATTAGGTAAAATGCAAGCATAAAAAAGTTAGCACGCTAACTTTAGCATGCTAATGTTAGCATGATAACAAGTCACATACTTCTAAGATGGCGGCAATGAATGAAACCCATGAATACGTTATAAATAGCAAATTAGGTAAAATGCAAGCATAAAAACGTTAGCACGCCAACTTTAGCATGCTAATGTTAGCATGATAACAAGTCACATACTTCTAAGATGGTGGCAATGAATGAAACCCATGAATACTACGTCATAAATAGCAAATTAGGTAAAATGCAAGCATAAAAATGTTAGCACGCTAACTTTAGCATGCTAACAAGTCACATACTTCTAAGATGGCTGCAATGAATGAAACCCATGAATACTACGTTATAAATACCAAATTAGGTAAAATGCAAGCATAAAAATGTTAGCACGCTAACTTTAGCATGCTAATGTTAGCATGATAACAAGTCACATACTTCTAAGATGGTGGCAATGAATTAAACCCATGAATACTAAGTATTAAAATGTGAGCATAAAAACGCTAGCATGCTAACATTAGCGTGCTAAGATGGCGTGAAGTTCCAAAACAACAAAGTTCCACGGCTGAGTGTCCTCTAACCTCCAGGCTGCCGCAGCCTCCAGCCCGCAGCCTGCTGGGGGCTGGTGTGGTGGTGGCCCTGGGCAGCGACTTCAACCCCAACGCCTACTGCTGCTCCATGGTGAGTGAGGTGGCCATCTTCCCGCTCTTTGCATCTTCCCTGCTGTTAAGTCTGTAGCTCCGCCCCCCAGCCCGTGGTCATGCACCTGGCCTGCGTCAACCTGAGGATGTCCATGTCCGAGTCCCTGGCGGCCGCCACCATTAACGCCGCCTACGCCCTCGGACGCTGGCGCACGCACGGCTCCCTGGAGGCGGGAAAACATGGCGACCTGCTGGTGCTCAACGCCCCGCGGTACTCACATCTTTGTTATGATGTACACCAGGTGGTACACTATTATTATGTATACCAGGTAGTACACTATTATGATGTACACCAGGTAGTACACTATTATTATGTACACCAGGTAGTACACTATTATGATGTACACCAGGTAGTACACTATTATTATGTACACCAGGTAGTACACTATTATTATGTACGCCAGGTAGTAAACTATTATTATGTACGCCAGGTAGTAGACTATTATTATGTACACCAGGTAGTAAGTCTATCAATATGTACGCCAGGTAGTAGACTATTATGTACACCAGGTAGTAGACTATCATTATGTATGCCAGGTAGCAGACTATTATTATGCACACCAGGTAGTAAACTTATTATGTACACCAGGTAGTAGACTATTATTATGTACACCAGGTAGTAGACTATTATTATGTACACCAGATAGCAGACTATTATTATGTACACCAGGTAGCAGACTATTATTATGCACACCAGGTATTAGACTATTATTATGTACACCAGGTATTAGACTATTATTATGTACAGCAAGTAGTAGACTATTAGTATGCACACCAGGTAGTAGACTATTAGTACGTACAGCAGGTAGTAGACCATTATTATGTACACCAGGTAGTAGACTATTATGTATACCAGGTAGTAGACTATCATATGCACACCAGGTAGTAGACTTATTATACACACCAGGTAGTAGACTATTTTTATGTACAGCAGGTAGTAGAGTATTATTATGTACACCAGGTAGCAGACTATTATTATGTACACCAGGTGTTAGACTATTATTATGTACAGCAAGTAGTAGACTATTAGTATGCACACCAGGTAGTAGACTATTAGTACGTACAGCAGGTAGTAGACCATTATTATGTACACCAGGTAGTAGACTATTATGTATACCAGGTAGTAGACTATCATATGCACAGCAGGTAGTAGAGTTATTATACACACCAGGTAGTAGACTATTTTTATGTACAGCAGGTAGTAGATTATTATGTACAGCAGGTAGTAGACTATTATGTACACCAGGTAGTAGACTATTATGTACACCAGGTAGCAGACTATTATTATGCACACCAGGTATTAGACTATTATTATGTACAGCAAGTAGTAGACTATTAGTATGCACACCAGGTAGTAGACTATTAGTACGTACAGCAGGTAGTAGACCATTATTATGTACACCAGGTAGTAGACTATTATGTATACCAGGTAGTAGACTATCATATGTACACCAGGTAGTAGACTATTATGTACAGCAGGTAGTAGATTATTATGTACAGCAGGTAGTAGACCATTATTATGTACACCAGGTAGTAGACTATTATGTATACCAGGTAGTAGACTATCATATGTACACCAGGTAGTAGACTATTATGTACAGCAGGTAGTAGATTATTATGTACACCAGGTAGTAGACTACTATGTACACCAGGTAGCAGACTATTATTATGTACACCAGGTAGCAGACTATTATTATGCACACCAGGTATTAGACTATTATTATGTACAGCAAGTAGTAGACTATTAGTATGCACACCAGGTAGTAGACTATTAGTATGCACACCAGGTAGTAGACTATTAGTACGTACAGCAGGTAGTAGACCATTATTATGTACGCCAGGTAGCAGACTATTATGCACACCAGGTAGCAGAGTATTATGCACACCAGGTAGTAAACTTATTATGTACTCCAGGTAGTAGACTATTATGTACACCAGGTAGTAGACTATTATGTACACCAGGTAGTAGACTATTATGTACACCAGGTAGTAGACTATTATTATGTACACCAGGCAGTAGACTATTATGTACACCAGGTAGAGTATTATTATGTACACCAGGTAGCAGACTATTATTATGTACACCAGGTAGCAGACTATTATTATGCACACCAGGTATTAGACTATTATTATGTACACCAGGTATTAGACTATTATTATGAACAGCAAGTAGTAGACTATTAGTATGCACACCAGGTAGTAGACTATTAGTACGTACAGCAGGTAGTAGACCATTATTATGTACACCAGGTAGTAGACTATTATGTATACCAGGTAGTAGACTATCATATGCACACCAGGTAGTAGACTTATTATACACACCAGGTAGTAGACTATTTTTATGTACAGCAGGTAGTAGAGTATTATTATGTACACCAGGTAGCAGACTATTATTATGTACACCAGGTAGCAGACTATTATTATGCACACCAGGTGTTAGACTATTATTATGTACAGCAAGTAGTAGACTATTAGTATGCACACCAGGTATTAGACTACTATTATGTACAGCAAGTAGTAGACTATTAGTATGCACACCAGGTAGTAGACTATTAGTACGTACAGCAGGTAGTAGACCATTATTATGTACGCCAGGTAGCAGACTATTATGCACACCAGGTAGCAGACTATTATGCACACCAGGTAGTAAACTTATGTACTCCAGGTAGTAGACTATTATGTACACCAGGTAGTAGACTATTATGTACACCAGGTAGTAGACTATTATTATGTACACCAGGTAGTAGACTATTATGTACAACAGGTAGAGTATTATTATGTACACCAGGTAGTAGACTATTATTATGTACACCAGGTAGCAGACTATTATTATGTACACCAGGTAGCAGACTATTATTATGCACACCAGGTATTAGACTATTATTATGTACACCAGGTATTAGACTATTATTATGTACAGCAAGTAGTAGACTATTAGTATGCACACCAGGTAGTAGACTATTAGTACGTACAGCAGGTAGTAGACCATTATTATGTACGCCAGGTAGCAGACTATTATGCACACCAGGTAGCAGAGTATTATGCACACCAGGTAGTAAACTTATTATGTACTCCAGGTAGTAGACTATTATGTACACCAGGTAGTAGACTATTATGTACACCAGGTAGTAGACTATTATGTACACCAGGTAGTAGACTATTATTATGTACACCAGGCAGTAGACTATTATGTACACCAGGTAGAGTATTATTATGTACACCAGGTAGCAGACTATTATTATGTACACCAGGTAGCAGACTATTATTATGCACACCAGGTATTAGACTATTATTATGTACACCAGGTATTAGACTATTATTATGAACAGCAAGTAGTAGACTATTAGTATGCACACCAGGTAGTAGACTATTAGTACGTACAGCAGGTAGTAGACCATTATTATGTACACCAGGTAGTAGACTATTATGTATACCAGGTAGTAGACTATCATATGCACACCAGGTAGTAGACTTATTATACACACCAGGTAGTAGACTATTTTTATGTACAGCAGGTAGTAGAGTATTATTATGTACACCAGGTAGCAGACTATTATTATGTACACCAGGTAGCAGACTATTATTATGCACACCAGGTGTTAGACTATTATTATGTACAGCAAGTAGTAGACTATTAGTATGCACACCAGGTAGTAGACTATTAGTACGTACAGCAGGTAGACCATTATTATGTACACCAGGTAGTAGACTATTATGTACACCAGGTAGTAGACTATCATATGCACACCAGGTAGTATAGTTATTATACACACCAGGTAGTAGACTATTTTTATGTACAGCAGGTAGTAGATTATTATGTACAGCAGGTTGTAGACTATTATGTACACCAGGTAGTAGACTATTATGTACACCAGGTAGTAGACTATTATTATGTACACCAGGTAGCAGACTATTATTATGTACACCAGGTAGCAGACTATTATTATGCACACCAGGTATTAGACTATTATTATGTACAGCAAGTAGTAGACTATTAGTATGCACACCAGGTAGTAGACTATTAGTACGTACAGCAGGTAGTAGACCATTATTATGTACACCAGGTAGTAGACTATTATGTATACCAGGTAGTAGACTATCATATGTACACCAGGTAGTAGACTATTATGTACAGTAGGTAGTAGATTATTATGTACAGCAGGTAGTAGAGTATTATTATGTACACCAGGTAGCAGACTATTATTATGTACACCAGGTAGCAGACTATTATTATGCACACCAGGTGTTAGACTATTATTATGTACAGCAAGTAGTAGACTATTAGTATGCACACCAGGTATTAGACTACTATTATGTACAGCAAGTAGTAGACTATTAGTATGCACACCAGGTAGTAGACTATTAGTACGTACAGCAGGTAGTAGACCATTATTATGTACGCCAGGTAGCAGACTATTATGCACACCAGGTAGCAGACTATTATGCACACCAGGTAGTAAACTTATGTACTCCAGGTAGTAGACTATTATGTACACCAGGTAGTAGACTATTATGTACACCAGGTAGTAGACTATTATTATGTACACCAGGTAGTAGACTATTATGTACAACAGGTAGAGTATTATTATGTACACCAGGTAGTAGACTATTATTATGTACACCAGGTAGCAGACTATTATTATGTACACCAGGTAGCAGACTATTATTATGCACACCAGGTATTAGACTATTATTATGTACACCAGGTATTAGACTATTATTATGTACAGCAAGTAGTAGACTATTAGTATGCACACCAGGTAGTAGACTATTAGTACGTACAGCAGGTAGTAGACCATTATTATGTACGCCAGGTAGCAGACTATTATGCACACCAGGTAGCAGAGTATTATGCACACCAGGTAGTAAACTTATTATGTACTCCAGGTAGTAGACTATTATGTACACCAGGTAGTAGACTATTATGTACACCAGGTAGTAGACTATTATTATGTACACCAGGCAGTAGACTATTATGTACACCAGGTAGAGTATTATTATGTACACCAGGTAGCAGACTATTATTATGTACACCAGGTAGCAGACTATTATTATGCACACCAGGTATTAGACTATTATTATGTACACCAGGTATTAGACTATTATTATGTACAGCAAGTAGTAGACTATTAGTATGCACACCAGGTAGTAGACTATTAGTACGTACAGCAGGTAGTAGACCATTATTATGTACACCAGGTAGTAGACTATCATATGCACACCAGGTAGTAGACTTATTATACACACCAGGTAGTAGACTATTTTTATGTACAGCAGGTAGTAGAGTATTATTATGTACACCAGGTAGCAGACTATTATTATGTACACCAGGTAGCAGACTATTATTATGCACACCAGGTGTTAGACTATTATTATGTACAGCAAGTAGTAGACTATTAGTATGCACACCAGGTAGTAGACTATTAGTACGTACAGCAGGTAGACCATTATTATGTACACCAGGTAGTAGACTATTATGTATACCAGGTAGTAGACTATCATATGCACACCAGGTAGTATAGTTATTATACACACCAGGTAGTAGACTATTTTTATGTACAGCAGGTAGTAGATTATTATGTACAGCAGGTTGTAGACTATTATGTACACCAGGTAGTAGACTATTATGTACACCAGGTGGTAGACTATTATTATGTACACCAGGTAGCAGACTATTATTATGTACACCAGGTAGCAGACTATTATTATGCACACCAGGTATTAGACTATTATTATGTACAGCAAGTAGTAGACTATTAGTATGCACACCAGGTAGTAGACTATTAGTACGTACAGCAGGTAGTAGACCATTATTATGTACACCAGGTAGTAGACTATTATGTATACCAGGTAGTAGACTATCATATGTACACCAGGTAGTAGACTATTATGTACAGTAGGTAGTAGATTATTATGTACAGCAGGTAGTAGAGTATTATTATGTACACCAGGTAGCAGACTATTATTATGTACACCAGGTAGCAGACTATTATTATGCACACCAGGTGTTAGACTATTATTATGTGCAGCAAGTAGTAGATTATTAGTATGCACACCAGGTATTAGACCACTATTATGTACAGCAAGTAGTAGACTATTAGTATGCACACCAGGTAGTAGACTATTAGTACGTACAGCAGGTAGTAGACCATTATTATGTACGCCAGGTAGCAGACTATTATGCACACCAGGTAGCAGACTATTATGCACACCAGGTAGTAAACTTATGTACTCCAGGCAGTAGACTATTATGTACACCAGGTAGTAGACTATTATGTACACCAGGTAGTAGACTATTATTATGTACACCAGGTAGTAGACTATTATGTACAACAGGTAGAGTATTATTATGTACACCAGGTAGTAGACTATTATTATGTACACCAGGTAGCAGACTATTATTATGTACACCAGGTAGCAGACTATTATTATGCACACCAGGTATTAGACTATTATTATGTACACCAGGTATTAGACTATTATTATGTACAGCAAGTAGTAGACTATTAGTATGCACACCAGGTAGTAGACTATTAGTACGTACAGCAGGTAGTAGACCATTATTATGTACGCCAGGTAGCAGACTATTATGTATACCAGGTAGTAGACTATCATATGCACACCAGGTAGTAGACTTATTATACACACCAGGTAGTAGACTATTTTTATGTACAGCAGGTAGTAGACTATTATTATGTACACCAGGTAGCAGACTATTATGTACACCAGGTAGCAGACTATTATTATGCACACCAGGTGTTAGACTATTATTATGTACAGCAAGTAGTAGACTATTAGTATGCACACCAGGTAGTAGACTATTAGTACGTACAGCAGGTAGTAGACCATTATTATGTACACCAGGTAGTAGACTATTATGTATACCAGGTAGTAGACTATCATATGCACACCAGGTAGTAGACTTATTATACACACCAGGTAGTAGACTAGTTTTATGTACAGCAGGTAGTAGACTATTATTATGTACAGCAGGTAGTAGACTATTATTATGTACAGCAGGTAGTAGACTATTATTATGTACATCACGTAGTAGACGATCATGTGACACTTGATGCTACAGGTGGGAGCATCTGATCTACCAGCTGGGGGGACATCAGGAGCTGATCCGCTACGTGGTCGTCAAGGGCAACGTGGTCTACGACAACGACAAGACTCTGCCCATGTGAGCTTGACTTTGTAAGCACAGAATAAAAAATATCATGTGTGGAACGTCTTGAAGTGGGTGTCTAAAGTGCAGCTACGGCCCGTAACTCACTTTTTTATTAAAGGGACAGGATTGTTTGGAGAGGTGTCTGCTTTAATACAACATATGCCCCTCTCGATTAAAGGGACAGGACTGTTTGGAGAGGTCTCTACATATCAGGACACAAACAGCATTTTGGTATAAAAACTCTACAAGCGCTAACAGTAAATGTATGCATGTTGTATTACTTTCAACAAACATATTTTTAAGTGTATATATTTGAAATGTACCAGGGTTTAAGTGTGTGAAATGAGCGCAGGAACCTCGTCAGGCTTCGTACTTCTTGGCTGCGCGGTGGATCTGTTGGTACAGCGTCATGGAGAAGGCCATCCCCAGGAGCTGTGCAGGGACACAGGTGGTTAAAACGCCATCACGGCGGCAAGGTGTCGACGTGAGGCGTGCTCACCTGGATGACCAGCACACACATGGCGATGGTTCCCAGCAGGTGCTTGTTGTCATCCAGCCACTCTTCCACCTTCTCGTAGCAGCCCTGCCATGATGTTGCATGGTCACACACACACACTATTCCAGTCATCTTCACATACTCTGCTCATATCTTCACTACATGGCAGTTATGAATAAAGTAACAGGAGAGCTCTAATGTGTTATGAAGGACTTACAGTTCTGCAAGAAAAAAAACAGTCAAAGATCCTCTATATCAGAGGTGTCCAAAGTGGGGCCCAATTGCCATTTGCAGCCAGCCGCTAATTTTGTAGGGGCCCACGGAACATTCTAAAAAAATACTATGACAAAGAAACAAAAAAGTGTAGTAAAAGAGCATATTGACACTAATAAGACAAAGCTTGTTTTTTATTTGAAGTTGTCATTGCTCAAAAAATAATTCAAAATCAATGTTGTTATAAATTATTGACCTATTTAAGGCTCCAATTACTTCACGTCAAATGTTCCACTTTGAAACATTGCATGTTTTAATTTTTTGCCATAAAAAACAGGGTTTTTAATTTAAGAATAAATGCTTTAAACACGGTAAAAAGAAAACTTTATATCAACGTTATGTATGTGTATATATATATATATATATATATACATACATACATACATACATACATACACATATATAAATATATATACAGTATATATATATATATATATATATATATATATATATATATGTGTGTACACACACACACATTCATACATATATGTATATATATACATATAGAAATATATACATATATTTACACATACACACATATATACACATACATATATGTATACACACACACATGTATATATATACAGTATATACACGTGTATATATACATACATATCCATACATACATACAGTATATGTATATATATACATAAATAAATTGATATATGTATATATATACATATATATACACACATATATACACACATATGTACGCATACATATATACATACATATATGTACACACACAGACATTATATATATATACAGTATATACACATACATATATGTATACACACATGTATATATATATATACATACATATACAGTATATACACGTATATATACATATATATCCATACATACATACAGTATATGTATGTATATATATATATAAATTAATTGATGTATAGAGAAATATATACATATATATGCACACATACACACATATGTGTGTGTGTGTATATATATATATATATAGTTTGCGTTGTGGTTTGTGCAGCCCTTTGAGACACTAGTGATTTAGGGCTATATAAGTAAACATTGATTGATAAGTACGCATAGATATATGTACACACACACACACATTATATATATACAGTATATACACATATACATATATATATATATATATATATATATATATATATATATATATATATATATATATATATTTATTTATTTTCCTGAAGGAATCAATACAATTCTATCTATTTACACGCGCGCACATACACAATCATCCCGATACCTATATTTTGGTACCGGTACCAAAATGCATTGCGATGCTTTTCTAAATAAAGGGGACCACAAAAAATGGCATTATTGTCTTTATTTTAAGAAAATATATTAGGGTACATTAAACATGTTTATTATTGTAATTTAGTCCTTAAATAAAATAGTGAACCTTCCAGACAACTTGTCTTTTAGTAGTACATAAACAAACAAAGACTCCTAATTAGTCTGCTGACGTATGCAATAACATGTCATTTATCTACCTATTATGTAGAAAATTAATTATTAATAATTTTCTGTTAACATCTGCTTATTTTCTGTTTTAACATGTTTTATTTACACTTCTGTTAAAATGTAATAAATCACTAATACTATTATTAGTTTTGGATGATACCACACATTTGGGTATCAATATGATACCAAGTAGTTGCCGGATCATACATTGGTCATATTCAAAGTCCTCATGTGTGCAGGGACATCCATCCATCCATCCATTTTCTACCGCTTATTCCCTTTCGGGGTCGCGGGGGGCGCTGGCGCCTATCTCAGCTACAATCGGGCGGAAGGCAGGGTACACCCTGGACAAGTCGCCATATTTCCGGAATTTATAAGCATAATAAAAGAAAATTTAAAACGAAAAAATTCTCGAT
The DNA here is from genome assembly GCF_033978795.1 of Nerophis ophidion. Taxonomy (NCBI): domain Eukaryota; kingdom Metazoa; phylum Chordata; class Actinopteri; order Syngnathiformes; family Syngnathidae; genus Nerophis; species Nerophis ophidion. The sequence continues at coordinate 55,024,213 of NC_084620.1, read as the reverse complement.
GTAATCATAGTAGTATCGACTGGATATCCCCCTGACTTGATGTCATTACAGTGGATGTCAGGTGTAGATCCACCCATGGCATTTGTTTACATTGTGACACCGGTGGGCTATTATATCCTCCTACAGTGTGTAGTGAAGCATGTTTAGCTATTCCTCGTCCTCCAGTGATAATAGTACTTGTAAGAAACTTACTTTTTTTGTTGCCATGGAGACAAGGATTAGTGATTTAGAAGTAGCTAAAAATATTCCAGATGGGCATTCGTCGCAAACTAGTTAGCCATGTCTTAAAGCATCTCTTCCTGAGGGTGTTTCAGTGTTATAACTTCAACTTCATCTATACTTTTTACACCAAAATGCGTCCATTCTCCCTTTTCTGTCTACACGCTGTGTCTGCTTGTAAGTACTCTGTGTGCGCGCGCTGCCGAACATGCTCCCCCGCTTGTGAAACCAGCAATGACAAAACGTGCCGAAGACGGGAGGCGGGGGCTTGGAGGATCGGTACTTTTTAGAGGCGGTATAGTACTGAATATGATTCATTAGTATTGTGGTACTATACTAGTACAACCCGATGGCCTACTTGAGGCACCTGACTGGCTGTGTACTAACCCGTGTCCAGAAGGTGTTGGAAGCGTTGCGGCCACACCCTGCATGGATGGTCTGACAGCAGGTGTCAGGGACCACGCTGACCTGCAGGGCCGCGTACCAGTCGTTGTAGTTCATCACGCCACAGCAGTGCCACTGTCAACACACCACAGCTTTATTATTTGCTCTATACCTAATAATAAAAATAGATTTTATCTGTAAAAAAAACAAGCACTTTACATTGAGCAAAGAACATCAAAGTGCAACAGTGTATTAAAATACATAAAAAGATAAGAAAAATAAAAACTATAACAGCCAAAAAGCTAGAACTAGTATGCATATATCTATAAAAAGGCTTTTTTAAAAAGAAGGGTTTTAAAGCCTTTTTTAAAAGCATCCACAGTCTGTGGTGCCCTCAGGTGGTCAGGGAGCGTTCCACAGACTGGGAGCGGCGTCCTAACCGAGAACTTTTCCACTGCCGACATTGGAACTTAAGTATCGACTGATAAGTTATTAGTAGGGTTCATAACTACTTGTAATACTTTGTAGTGTGGCATTCAGAAAGGTTTGATCAGGGGAAATACATATAGAGAACAATGGTAGGTATGGAAAAACATGTATTATTCACGTGTGTGAATTGTGTATATGAATGGGTGAATGTCATGTATAATGTAAAGTGCTTCGAGTAGTAATTTCAGCTTTAGCAATGTGCTACACACATTAAATACAGACCATTTTTTAATAACTGTCAGAAATCAACTTTTGCTGTCTTTAAGCTGGAGTAGTAATGTTTTATCAGCGGCCACAATTAAGTTGAGCTCATGACGCAGACAAGTTTGTTACTGTGTACTTTGTATGTGTAACTAAAAACTACAATTATTTGATATTTATATATTTTTATGTTATTCACATTTAAATAATGCAGTATAATAAATTATATTATTTACATGTGAATAATGCTGTATAATAGACTGTATTTATATTATTCCCATGTGAATAAAGCTGTTTAATAGACTGTATTTATATTATTCACATGTGAATAATGCTGTATAATAGACTGTATTTATGTTATTCACATGTGTATTACGCTGTATAATAGACTGTATTTATATTATTCACATGTGTATAACGCTGTATATACTGTATTTATATTATTCCCATGTGAATAATGCTGTATAATAGACTATTTATATTATTCACATGTGTATAACGCTGTATAATAGACTATTTATATTATTCACATGTGAATAATAGTGTATAATAGACTTTATTTATGTTATTCACATGTGAATGCTGTATAATAGACTGTATTTATATTATTCACATGTGAATAATGCTGTATAATAGACTGTATTTATATTACTCACATGTAAAAAAATACCTAAGTGTTTATTGTTTATTGTGAGCGAACCGTGGTGCTGAATTTCCCATAGGGATCAATGAAGTAATTTCTATTCTACTGGCAATTGTGTCATGATCGCTCTTGACAGCTTTAACTTGCTCGTGTTTATTTCTGTTTCGGCTCCGCGTTCCTCCTTTGGTTTCATCGTTGCTGGGAGTGCTGATTTAGAACACCTGCCTCTGATTGGTGATTGAGGATACTTGCCTGATCACTAATCAGAGGGCTTAGTGTGGAACATTGTTTCATGTTGGTCTGTGATTGCTTTTTCATGCTTAGCTTTCCCTGTTTCCAGTGCATTTCCTTGCTACACTAGTTTTTTTTTTTTAATCCGTGCACTCTAGTTTTGTATTTTCTGAACATTAAATGTAGTTTTACAGCACGCCTTGGAGTCAGAAATCTGGTTTTAGATGGCAACATTGTTCAATCCGGGACACTCCTTACATATGTCTAGCTCACGTGCTATTGCGTGCTTATCTGTTGTGTAGCTGCTAGCTCTATTGTGGCCTTGTTTACCGTTTGTAAATGACTTAATAATAATACTACTAATAATGTATTACATTTATATAACACTTTTCTATAGACTATTTACTCAGAGTGCAACTTATTTTGGTCATTTTTCTTTCATCTCAATATGGTTTCATTCAAAACTAGATTGTTGTTTTTTTACTGATATCAGATTGATATCACTATCAGATCGGGATACTCCTAGTATCGGACTCCTACCTCCTCCTGTATAGTATTCCAAGCGTCCCTCAGCCCGGCGTTGTTGTCCGTGTTGTAAAGAACCAGCCCGTCCTTCAGGTCCCGCCTGGCGTTGTCGCTCACCTGCCAGGACACGAGGAGGGACTGTTAAATTTCGCGTTGCGTTCAAGTGCACTCCGCCAAACGAGCGCTAGCTACCTTGTCGGTGTAGACGAAGAAGAGGATGAGGAGGATGAGCTCGGCCAGGAGGATGATCAACAGAACAATGAAGAACTGGAGGAAGAAATTGTAAATATATTTTTAGGTGTGAAAAAATGCAAAATATAAAATTGGTCATTAAAGAAATAGTTTAAAATATTGTGTGAATGCTCCAAAACATTCACACATGATTTTCTACACCAAAATTAATCAACGGTATTTCCTTGAATTGCCGCGGGGTATATAGTATGCGCCTGTCTAGAATTACTGCCGAGTCAAACTCGTTTCGCAAAATAATTAGCGCATGCTTAACATTAGCTCAGGATTAACGCCGGGTCAGACTAGTTTCGCAAAATATTATTTTTTATTAAACTCGTTTCGCTAAATATTTAGCATATGTCTAGAATTTCCACCGGGTCAAACTCGTCACGTCACGAGTGACACTTCACCTGTCATCATTTTCAAAATGGAGGAGGCTGATTTCAATCATTTGAAATCGCATAAAGGGAAGAAGATTAAGAGCTATTCAGTAGGATTTAAGCTCCAGGCTATTGAATATGCTAAAAAGAACAGTAAGCAGCTATGTTTTATTAATATACCGTAGCTGCGTGTGTCAAATATGAGTCATTAAATGACTCCCGCCTGCTGGTGGTAGAGGGCGCTAGAGATCCTTCTTGCGACTACTCGGCTGCAGAAGAAGTGACAACAAGCAGCAAGAGTGAGCAGCGATGGTTTATTTTTTCCTCTTGCTTGCACTTTTAACAAGGATTACATATCTAAAATAAAACAGTTTTCTAAACTGGACTTTCAATCGAAGCAGGAGGTAATAAAGGAAGATCTCCATCGAGATAGAGAGACTTTTAAAACTGAAGATAAGGAAGACTTCGATAAACAAGTTATCGATGCTTTTGATCAGAAGGAGCTGCGCATGAGCTTCATTTATAAGTAAAGGTAAGACTATAATAACGTTTTTTTGATTAAATGTGCTTTTCATGATGGTATCCTTACATCACACTCAAATTTATAAGCACAGGCCTAAATTTACCGCATGCCTTTGGTAAGCGCCGGAGTGAGAAGAGATTTTAAATTAATTAGCGCCCTGGTGGCAATTCAAGGAAATACGGTATTTATTATTCTTCTTCTACAGATTTTGGCGCGCTCTACCTTCCACATTTTTCATCAGATTCAAACCGTTCCAACTTCAAACTGTTCAGCCTATTCAGGAATCGCGGGCTTTCCCTTGGCAAATTCCAAAAAAATTCCCAGATTTCCCAGAATTCCAGGACATTTATTCCCATTCAAAATGCATTGGCCATTTTTCAAACTTCGACCATTTCCACATTTTTAAACTGATTCAAACCATTCCACTCATCCTGGACATTCAAACTATCATTTTTCAAAATTCCCAAAAATTGCAGGAATTCTCACAATTCCCATTTTTTCAAAGCTTATTTCCACCCCTTTTTCTGCCACATTTTTCAACCCACCTTAATCTTTCCACCGTCAAATCATTCCTCTTAATCTCTTAAAACAAAGTTGTTTCTTTTAACTGGAAAAATTCCAGGTTTTCCCGAAATTCCAGGATTTCCATCATACCATTTCTCAATTAAAAATGTAACTACTTCAAAAAGTTCTTGACCGTTTTGAAAAATTCCAACACTATTCAAGTTTTTTTTTTTACCATTTTCCCAAATATTCCCTCTTTTCCCAAAATTCCCAATTCTTTTTTTATGAAATCCCTATTGAAATGAATGGCACAATTTTTTAAAATAATTTAAACCGTTTCAACTTCAAAACATTCAACCTGTTTAGGAATTGTGTGCTCTCCAGCAATTCTAAAAATATTTCCGGGATTTCCTAAAAAATTCCCAGGTTTTAGGGAAATTTTCCCTATTCAAATTGCATTTGGGCATTATTCAAACTTCCACCATTTCCACATTTTTCAACCGATTCAAACCATTCCACCTTCAACATATTCCACTCATCCTGGACATTTAAACTATTATTTTTCCAACTAAAAAAGAAAAATTCCGGGAATTCCCACAATTCCCATTTTTCAAACCCTACTCCCACCCTTTTTTCTGTCGACTACTCTTTCCACATTTTTCAACCCACTTCAACCGTTCCACCGTCAAAACATTCCTCTTAATCAGGACAAAAAAAGATAGTTTTCGCGAAATTCCGTCATACCATTTCATAATTAAAAATGTTACTACTTCAACATTTTTTGACCGCTTAGAAAAATTCCAACACCATTTAAGTTTTTTTTTTACCATTTTCCCAAAAATTCCCTCTTTTCCTGGAAATTCCCAAATTTTTATGAAATTCCCATTGAAATTAATGGGACTTTTTTTTTTATATTTAAACCTTTTCAACTTCATAATAATCAGCCTTATTAGGAATTGTGTTCACTCCAACAATTACAAAAATATTTCCCGGATTTCCTAAAAAAAAATCCCAGTTTTAGTGACATTTTCCCCATTCAAAATGCATTGGCCATTTTTCAAATTTTCACCATTTCCAAATTTTTCAACCGATTCAAACCATTCCACCTTCAAAGTATTCCACTCATCCTGGACATTCAAACACTTTCCCAAGTTAAAAAAAAACACATTCCAATTTTCCTGGAATTTCAAACTATTCTTACATTCATACTACATTCTGTCAGCATTTCAGTTCAACTTCAGCATAGTTACCATTTAAAATTGTACTTTATAATAGTTTTTAATTAAGGAATAATTACATTCAATAACACATTGAACTAACTTTCTTAGATTCATATATTTTTGACACCAAAAAATCCATAACAGAAGCGTACATAATTACTTGTAGGAACCCAAATACAATAAGTAGAATTATAAAGCTATATTATATTATTAATTTTTAGCCCAAAGTGCTTTAAATCAATTAAATATAATTTATGATAAATATACAGTTAAATCTACAAATTCAACCCCCTCTTATTAATATTATAGTAATATATAATAATATGCTGGGTAATGTGATGGACTCACGCTCAGCAGCAGGCACTTGTTCTCCTTGATGGAGCCCAGGCATCCCAAGAAGCCCGTCACCATGACGACGGTGCCCAGGGTGACAACCAGGTTGGCGGCGGACAGCGCCGGGAAGGAAGGCGACAGCGTGGCGAAGCTGCCCTGGGACACCGACAACCACACGCCCACGCCCAGCAGGCCGCACCCGCTCAGCTGTAAACACACACACACACACACACACACACACACACACACACACACACACACACACACACACACACCGCCCAGTCACTTCCCGCTGAGGGGGACAAGGTTCGATTCCCGGAGAGTGCGGTTCTTACCCAAAAGAGAAGGTTGAAGAGGAAGAGCATGTACTTGACGCAGCAGACGCAGCCGCGAGCCATGGCGGCGATCCTCAGGACCTGCAGGAGCGCATGCTGATATTAACTAGACCAGGGGTCACCAACGCGGTGCCCGCGGGCACCAGGTCACCCGTAAGGACCAGATGAGTCGCCCGCTGGCCTGTTCTAAAAATACCTCAAATAGCAGCACTTACCAGTGAGCTGCAACTATTTTATTTTATTTTATTTTATTTACTAGCAAGCTGGTCTCGCTTTGCTGGACATTTTTAATTCTAAGAGAGACAAAACTCAAATAGAATTTGAAAATCCAAGAAAATATTTTAAAGACTTGGTCTTCACTTGTTTAAATGAATTCATTCATTTTTTTTACTTTGCTTCTTATAACTTTCAGAAAGACCATTTTAGAGAAAAAATACAACCTTAAAAATGATTTTAGGATTTTCAAACACATATACCTTTTTACCTTTTAAATTCCTTCCTCTTCTTTCCTGACAATTTAAATCAATGCTCAAGTAAATGTATTTATTTTTATTGTAAAGAATAATAAATCCATTTTAATTTAATTCTTTAATTTAGCGTCTGTTTTTTCGATGAAGAATATTTGTGAAATATTTCTTCAAACTTATTATGATTAAACTTCAAAAAAAAATATTCTGGCAAATCTAGAAAATCTGTAGAATCACATTTAAATCTTATTTCAAAGCCTTTTGAATTTCTTTTAAAATTTTTGTTCTGGAAAATCTAAAAGAAATAATGATTTGTTTTTGTTAGAAATATAGCTTGGTCCAATTTGTTATATATTCTAACAAAGTGCAGATTGGATTTTAACCTATTTAAAACATGTCATCAAAATTCTAAAATTAATCTTAATCAGGAAAAATTAGTAATGATGTTCCATAAATTATTTTTTTTATTTTTTCAAAAAGATTCGAATTAGCTAGTTTTTCTCTTCTTTTTTTTTGGTTGAATTTTGAATTTTAAAGAGTCGAAAATGAAGATAAACTATGTTTCAATTTTTTTTTTCTTTTTTTGTGTTTTCTCCTCTTTTAAACCGTTCAATTAAGTGTTTTTTTTCATCATTTATTCTCTACAAAAAACCTTCCGTAAAAGGAAAAAAAAATGTACACGGAATGAAAGATGGAAATACCCCTTTTTTAGATATATATAGATTTATTTATTAAAGGTAAATTGAGCAAATTGGCTATTTTTGGCAATTTATTTAAGTGTGTATCAAACTGGTAGCCCTCCGCATTAATCAGTACCCAAGAAGTAGCTCTTGGTTCCAAAAAGGTTGGTGACCCCTGAACTAGAACATTCCCTGGGGCTGCCGCTATCTGTGCCCCAGACCGCTGGCCGGGGATCGCCTGAAGCCGCCGTATTTTGAAGATGTTGTGACGGTCCAAAATGAGCTACCGAGCTAGCCTAAAATAGTAGCATGCTTACATAAAATTGCTAACATTTAGCATTAGTGCTAACATTAGCATGATAACAGTTAGCATGTTTCTTGTAAGAGTTATAAGACTCTAAGTTGCATTGCTGCGGAAATAGAAAAAACCCCCGTCCAATTAGATGTAAAAGTTAAGAAAAAGTGAGCTTTGCTAGCATGCTATCGTTTGCATGCTAATGTTAGCATGCTTGCACGCTAACATGAACGTGATAATAGTTAGCTTGTGACACATAACCAAGTTATAGGACTCTAAGGGAATTAGACGGAGAAAACGGGTGCAAATTTAGCACAAAATGTTATCATGCTAATATTAGCATGCCATCATTTAGCATGTGTCACATACCAGGCTATATGGGGAAAAAAACAAAACATATTTTGGCTAAAAAGTTATGTTTATGTAAGTATGCTAATATAAACATGCTAGCAGTTAACAAGTGTCACATACCAAGTTCTATGACTTAAGGGCAAATGGTGGCAAAATTAGCACAAATAGCTAGCAGCACTTCAACGTTGGCATGCTAACTTAAATATGCTAACAGTTACCATGTTTCACATACCACGTTATTTAAGACTGCAGGGTGTATGGCTGCGGAAATAGAAAAAAAACTATACAATTAGATGAAAAAGTTATGTGCGCGTGACATCACGGTTTGTGGAGCACATTGTTTACAATCATGGCCACCAGCAGCGAGAGCGATTCGGACCAAGAAAGTGAGGATTTCCCCATTAATTTGAGCGAGGATGAAAGATTTGTGGATGAGGAAAGTGAGAGTGAAGGACTACAAAATAGTGTTTTAGTGAGATCATATGGTCGTAACTGTACAACCTGAAAGTCGGAGGGGGTGTGGCCACGGGTGTGGTGACCTCCAGTGTCTCCGAGGGAAGCCACGTTTCTCGACGGGGCGAAGGCAGCCGATTCTTCCTCCAAAGTGGAAGCATGAGACGGTCAGGAGCAACCGGTGAGAGGAGGCAAGAGAGTCCGCAGCTGCCTCTTTGATAGGCGCAGGAGGAGCGACGCAAGATCTCCGCTCATGTCTATGGTAAGAGCCGACTTATTACCACCGTTTTCTCACTGAAACCTGCCGGTTGACATGTGGCGGGGAACCATGTTCGCTTGACCGCTCTGTTCCATAGTAAAGCTTCACCTTCGGGAATGTAAACAAGGAAACACCGGCTGTGTTTGTGTTGCTAAAGGCAGCTGCAATACACCGCGTCCCACCTACATCTTTCTTCGGCATAGCTCGGTTGGTAGAGCGGCCATGCCAGCAACTTGAGGGTTGCAGGTTCGATTCCTGCTTCCGCCATCCTAGTCACTGCCGTTGTGTCCTTGGGCAAGACACTTTACCCACCTGCTCCCAGTGTCACCCACACTGGTTTAAATGTAACTTAGATATTGGGTTTCACTATGTAAAGCGCTTTAAGTCACTAGAGAAAAGCGCTATATAAATATAATTCACTTCACAAAATTCACTTCACTTCTTTGACGTCTCCATTATTAATTGAACAAATTGCAAACGATTCAGCAACACAGATGTCCAGAATACTGTGGAATTATGCGATGAAAAGAGACAACTTATAGCTGTGAACGGTGCCTTTAGCAACCGAAACACAGCCGGCGTTTCTTTGTTTGTTGTGAAGCTTTAACACAGAGCGGTCAAGCGGACATGTTTCTCTACGTCAACCAGCAAGTTTTTGGATGGGAAAATTGTGATATTAAGTCGGCTCTTACCGGAGACTTCAGTGAATCATACGACCTACTCCTGCAGCTCAAAAATGCCGCTGTGATCTTGGCTCCTCGGCTTCTCTCAGAGACACTGGCGTTCACCGCAGCCATCTGACTTTCAGGTATGACTTTAGAATCGCACTAAAACACTATTAAAACATTAAGCAGATAAGGGATTTTCCAGAATTGTCCTAGTAAATGTTTGAATACATCTGAAACGCTCGCACTGGAGCCGTCGCCTTTTCTTTTTTTTCCCTAGTCCTTCACTCTCACTTTCCTCATCCACGAATATTTCATCCTCGCTCAAATTCATGGGGAACTCGTCGCTTTCTCGGTCCGAATCGCTCTCGCTGCTGGTGGCCATGATTGTAAACAATGTTCAGATGTGAGGAGCTCCACAACCTGTGACGTCACGCCCACATCGTCTGCTACTTCCGGTACAGGCAAAACTTTTTTATTAGCGACCAAAAGTTGCGAACTTTATCGTGGATGTTCAGCAAAAATATGGTGAAATGATCAAGTATGACACATAGAATGGACCTGCTATCCCCGTTTAAATAAGAAAATCTCATTTCAGTAGGCCTTTAAGACTGCAAAGCATATAGCTGTCTATTAGAGAAGTATAAAAATAATAATAATAATAATAAAGTTATAAGTATGAGCAATAATAAAAATAATTTAAAATAAGGGTGAAGACAACTTACCAAGTGTATGACGACGACAAAGCTGGAGTGGACCACCTGGAACACAGAAGCTGCTAATTTGTTTTTTGGCGGGTATTGGAGCTTAATAGCACAAAAAATGTACTTTTGCGTGGTTAATTTAGTATTTGGACTTTACTTCACTTGTTTTAAGCGTTTGTTGACAGTAGTTTAAAAAAGTTAAGCTCGCAGTAAACGTGTTTACATTACCTTGAGCTTAAGGCAACTATCGCAACATGACGTCATCACCTCTAGCATAACAAAACCTTGTACCGTGACGTCACTCAACATCAACCCCGTTTTAAAATACGTCGTTGCTTCATGGACAATATCAACAGTTTTTACAAAAAAACACACCCTCTAGGATTGTTATGAGATACTTAATCAAGTTTTAGGACCCCGTTGGAGCACTTTGTTGAAGGCCGTTGTCTGATTTAATGCCATAAAAAAAATCACGACAAAGAGTTGAAAAAAGGGACTACTTACTCACCGCGCTATGAAGTAAAAGTCATAATTCGGCAAAACTGCTTTACTCCCTGGGTCTTTCACATGCTGGGTTCCTCGGAGAAGTTAGTTTACAACACAAACGTCGCGCTTGTGGACGACTGGGAGGCTTTCAAAGTTTCACCGTTGGCCGCAGCACGACTACAAGAGGAGGAGGCGGGTGGGGCGGAGCACATGGCGGAGGAAGCTGTGCTAGTTGTTGTGCCGAATTCTGCACCCCCGCCGTAAAATGCACCCCCTGTCGGGAGCGCGCTTACGTCACTCGGTTGCATCACCCGTCTCGAAAAGTAGCTAAACTCGGCTAAAATCGCCCCTTTCGGCATAAAAATGTACATAACAAGGTGAATAATCCAAGTTGTCTTTACTTTGGATATATTAATGGATGGATTAATTGTGATTCTTTAATGATTTCGCCGCCATTGCCTTTAATGATTTCGTCGTCATTCAATCGCCTCTTTCGGCATAAAAATGTACATAACAAGGTGAATAATCCCAAGTTGTCTTTACTTTGGATATATTAATGGATGGATTAATTGTGATTCTTCAATGATTTCGCCGTCATTGCCTTTAATGATTTCGTCGTCATTCAGGTGGGTACATCGCCTCTTTCGGCATAAAAAAGTACATAACAAGGTGAAATAATCCAAGTTGTGTTTACTTTGGATTTATTAATGGATGGATTAATTGTGAGCCTTTAATGATTTCGCCACCATTCAGATAAGGCGAAACAATAACCATTTAATATAGGAATATTTTCTGTCCCGAAAATGTATTGAAGTATTGTATTAAAGAATATATACACCAAAGTAAGCCTCTATATGTACTTTTTTAGAGACATCAAGGAGAACGAATGTTTGCTGCTTCACTCGACGGGATCCAATACATGTATTTTAAAAATATGACATTTTCTTTAACTGTAAGAAGCTCATGGGTGGATGGATGAATACATTAATAAATGAATGCATCTGATACCTATCGTTGTTTTGATTTTAAGAATTTTCAAACTGAACATTCACAAATAACTTTACCAAAAGTACCCGAAATACCAGAGATGGAGTTATGGTGGGGGTGCATTTTCAGTGAAGAGTTGATTCCAGCTGCCTGAACATCTATCTATCTCTGGCTAGGATGGTCGTAGAGACATGAAACTCACCCTAGTAACTCATCCTTACCCCCTATGTATACTGTGAAAACCATGTGATGATTGGACCCCCACAGGCGGAGTTAGGGGGGGGTGCATTTTCAGGCAGCACCAATATCTCTGGCTAGGATGGTCGTAGAGACATGAAACTCACCCTGGTGACTCATCCTTACCCCATCTGTATACTGTGAAAACCATGTGATGATTGGACCCCCACAGGCGGAGTTAGGGGGGGGTGCATTTTCAGGCAGCACCAACAGCCCACCTGCCGGGAAATGCACCCCCTAGCTATCTCTGGCTAGGATGGTCGTAGAGACATGAAACTCACCCTAGTAACTCATCCTTACCCCCTATGTATACTGTGAAAACCATGTGATGATTGGACCCCCACAGGCGGAGTTAGGGGGGGTGCATTTTCAGGCAGCACCAACAGCCCACCTGCCGGGAAATGCATCCCCTAGCTATCTCTGGCTAGGATGGTCGTAGAGACATGAAACTCACCCTAGTAACTCATCCTTACCCCCTCTGTATAGTGTGAAAACCATGTGATGATTGGACCTCCCTAGGCGGAGTTAGGGGGGGGTGCTTTTTCAGGCAGCACCAATAGCCCCTCTAAACTCTCTCCCTTTGTTTATAATGCCAATTTTTTGCTGGATTTAGTCTCTATAAACTCCAAGGAAAACAATACCCGGCTGGGGACAATTTTTGAAATTGGTCTCCAAACTAAGGCATGCGGGCTGAAAGCGGCCCGCCGACGTCCAAAATCCGGCCCCTGGATTTTTATTCATGTTTTGAATTTTTGGGACATGGGGGACTTGTGGGAATCCATCCCAGGTAAGATTTCTGAACATTTTGAGGACTTTTGCCTACTTTCCCAACTTTCCCCCCCACTTCCAGTGTGACTTTGCGGTGTGCGCTATGGACATGCTGGGCATCCCTTGACTCGGGTGGCCAGCTGCGGGACTTGTGTGATTGATTTTTTTAAACTTTGAGGACTTTTGCCTACTTTCCCAGCTTTTCCCCCACTTCCAGTCAGTTGTGGTGTATCGCTATACATGGGCTATTATTAGGAAGAGGCGTTTATTTGGTAATATACAGTATATATATATATATATATATATATATATATATATATATATAAATCACTTAGATTTATATCGCGCTTTTATAAACACTCAAAGCGCTCACAGAGAAGTGGGACCCGACATTCATTCACACCTGGTGGTGGTAAGCTATATCTGTAGCCACAGCTGCCCTGGGGTAGACTGACGGAAGTGTGGCTGCCAGTTTGCGCCTACGGCCCCTCCGACCACCACTAATCATTCATTCATCATTCATTCACCAGTGTGAGCAGCACCGGGGGCTAGGGGGAAGTGTCCTGCCCAAGGCAGTGATTTTTTTTGGATGTCAATAGGTGGGAAGCGAACTTGAAACTCTCAGGTTTCTGGCCGGCCGCTCTACCCACTACGCCATGCCGCGCCTATATATATATATGTATATATTACACACACACATTGTTGTATATATACATATAAATATGTATACATATATATATGTGTATATATATCACGATGTGTGTATGTATATATATATATATATATACTGTATATTACCAAATAAACACCTCTTCCTAATAATAGCCCATGTATAGCGATACACCACAACTGACTGGAAGTGGGGGAAAAGCTGGGAAAGTAGGCAAAAGTCCTCAAAGTTTTAAAAAATCAATCACACAAGTCCCGCAGCTGGCCACCCGAGTCAAGGGATGCCCAGCATGTCCATAGCGCACACCGCAAAGTCACACTGGAAGTGGGGGGGAAAGTTGGGAAAGTAGGCAAAAGTCCTCAAAATGTTCAGAAATCTTACCTGGGATGGATTCCCACAAGTCCCCCATGTCCCAAAAATTCAAAACATGAATAAAAATCCAGGGGCCGGATTTTGGACGTCGGCGGGCCGCTTTCAGCCCGCATGCCTTAGTTTGGAGACCAATTTCAAAAATTGTCCCCAGCCGGGTATTGTTTTCCTTGGAGTTTATAGAGACTAAATCCAGCAAAAAATTGGCATTATAAACAAAGGGAGAGAGTTTAGAGGGGCTATTGGTGCTGCCTGAAAAAGCACCCCCCCCTAACTCCGCCTAGGGAGGTCCAATCATCACATGGTTTTCACAGTATACAGAGGGGGTAAGGATGAGTTACTAGGGTGAGTTTCATGTCTCTACGACCATCCTAGCCAGAGATAGCTAGGGGATGCATTTCCCGGCAGGTGGGCTGTTGGTGCTGCCTGAAAATGCACCCCCCCCTAACTCCGCCTGTGGGGGTCCAATCATCACATGGTTTTCACAGTATACATAGGGGGTAAGGATGAGTTACTAGGGTGAGTTTCATGTCTCTACGACCATCCTAGCCAGAGATATTGGTGCTGCCTGAAAATGCACCCCCCCTAACTCCGCCTGTGGGGGTCCAATCATCACATGGTTTTCACAGTATACAGATGGGGTAAGGATGAGTCACCAGGGTGAGTTTCATGTCTCTACGACCATCCTAGCCAGAGATATTGGTGCTGCCTGAAAATGCACCCCCCCCTAACTCCGCCTGTGGGGGTCCAATCATCACATGGTTTTCACAGTATACATAGGGGGTAAGGATGAGTTACTAGGGTGAGTTTCATGTCTCTACGACCATCCTAGCCAGAGATAGATAGATGTTCAGGCAGCTGGAATCAACTCTTCACTGAAAATGCACCCCCACCATAACTCCATCTCTGGTATTTCGGGTACTTTTGGTAAAGTTATTTGTGAATGTTCAGTTTGAAAATTCTTAAAATCAAAACAACGATAGGTATCAGATGCATTCATTTATTAATGTATTCATCCATCCACCCATGAGCTTCTTACAGTTAAAGAAAATGTCATATTTTTAAAATACATGTATTGGATCCCGTCGAGTGAAGCAGCAAACATTCGTTCTCCTTGATGTCTCTAAAAAAGTACATATAGAGGCTTACTTTGGTGTATATATTCTTTAATACAATACTTCAATACATTTTCGGGACAGAAAATATTCCTATATTAAATGGTTATTGTTTCGCCTTATCTGAATGGTGGCGAAATCATTAAAGGCTCACAATTAATCCATCCATTAATAAATCCAAAGTAAACACAACTTGGATTATTTCACCTTGTTAATGTACTTTTTTATGCCGAAAGAGGCGATGTACCCACCTGAATGACGACGAAATCATTAAAGGCAATGACGGCGAAATCATTGAAGAATCACAATTAATCCATCCATTAATATATCCAAAGTAAAGACAACTTGGGATTATTCACCTTGTTATGTACATTTTTATGCCGAAAGAGGCGATTGAATGACGACGAAATCATTAAAGGCAATGGCGGCGAAATCATTAAAGAATCACAATTAATCCATCCATTAATATATCCAAAGTAAAGACAACTTGGATTATTCACCTTGTTATGTACATTTTTATGCCGAAAGGGGCGATTTTAGCCGAGTTTAGCTACTTTTCGAGACGGGTGATGCAACCGAGTGACGTAAGCGCGCTCCCGACAGGGGGTGCATTTTACGGCGGGGGTGCAGAATTCGGCACAACACCGGAACCGAGTTGTCTGATCTTTTTTTTTTTTAAAGTTGTTTAAATTCTTCATTTATACGTTTTAAACTAACACAAAACTGTCAAATCACGAAAATCGGATTACATGTTTTCATGTCCTCCTGGAAGTTCTCACATTAAAGGCCTACTGAAAGCCACTACTAGCGACCACGCAGTCTGATAGTTTATATATCAATTATGAAATATTAACATTGCAACACATGCCAATACGGCCTTTTTAGTTTACTAAATTGAAATTTTACGTTGACTAAATTGCAATTTCACGTTGCGGTATGATGAAGCGTGCGTGTGACGTCGCGCATTGTAGAGGACTTTTGCAATTTGTTCAATGAATAATGGAGACGTCAAAGAAGAAAGAAGTAGTTGGGAAGCGGTGTATTGCGGCCGCCTTTAGCAACACAAACACAGCCGGTGTTTCCTTGTTTACATTCCCGAACTATGGCGGTGAAGCTTTACTATGGAACAGAGCGGTCAAGCGAACATGGTTCCCTACCACATGTCAACCGGCAGGTTTCGGTGAGAAAATGGTGGCGACAAGTCGACTCTTACCGTAGACATGAGCGGAGAGTTTGCGTCGTTCCTCCTGCACCTGTCAAAGATGCAGCTGCGGACTCTCTTGCCTCCTCCCGACCGTCAGATGCTCATCTGCCTTCGCCTCGTCGAGAAACGGTCACCACACCCGTGGCCACAGCCCTCCGACTTTCAGGTTGTACAGGTACGACCATATAATCCCACTTAAACACTAGTAACACAATAAGCAGATAAGGGATTTTCCAGAATTATCCTAGTAAATTTGTGTAATAACATCCGAATCGCTCTGCCGTCTTAGTTTTTTTGTTTTTTCTAGTCCTTCACTCTAACTTTCCTCATCCACGCTCAAATTAATGGGGAAATTGTCGCTTTCTCGGTCCGAATCGCTCTCGCTGCTGGTGGCCATGATTGTAAACAATGTTTAGATGTGAGGAGCTCCACAACCTGTAACGTCACGCGCACATCGTCTGCTACTTCTGGTACAGGCAAGGCTTTTTTATTAGCGACCAAAAGTTGCGGAATTTATCGTCGATGTTCTCTACTAAATCCTTTCAGCAAAAATATGGCAATATCGTGAAATTATCAAGTATGACACATAGAATTTATCTATGATAATGCTATCCCCGTTTAAATAAGAAAATCTCATTTCAGTAGGCCTTTACATTGGTGGTTGTCACGTTGTGTAAATGGTAAAAAAAAAAAAGAGAATAAAAATGATTTGCTAATCCTTTTCAACTTAAATGAATTTCAATAGACTGCAAAGACAAGATATTTAACGTTCAAACTTGAAAACGTAGTTATTTTTAGCACATTTTATCTGTGTTGGCCCTGCGATGAGGTGGCGACTTGTCCAGGGTGTACCCCGCCTTCCGCCCGATTGTAGCTGAGATAGGCGCCAGCGCCCCCCGCAACCTCGAAAGGGAATAAGCGGTAGAAAAATGGATGGATGGATGGATAGCTCATTTGGAATTTGATGCTGGTAACGTGTTTTTAAAAAAGCTGGCACAAGTGGCAAAAAAGACTGAGAAAGTTAAAGAATGCTCATCAAACACTTATTTGGAACATCCCACAGGTGAACAGGCTAATTGGGAACAGGTGGGTGCCAAGATTGGGTATAAAAGCAGCTTCCATGAAATGGTGTTGTTTTGGAAAAGACTGTAATGTATCGGGCAATCACTTACTGGAATCCACTTCCACAATATCTTATCAATCACCAGCATTGTGGGTTTTAAATATCAACTAAGGAGAAGTATTGCGGAAATAGATTATTCTAGATGGTACTTATTGTCATGACTGTTTTTATTGACTATTGAGTATTTTATTGATTATGGGATAAGCAGTAGATAATGGATGGATGGTACTTTCTCATCACTTATTGTTTGTCTTCGGTTCACTATTGTGTATATTTTAGGCCATTGGTTTCTTTGCTTTATTTTTGCAAAAATATAAATATCTTTTTTTGTATTGCTATTTTTATTTTTGGTATGAAAATTATTATTTAACATAAGTTATTATTATTTTGGTCCTTTGTAGTTGCTATTTTTGTATTATGACATTTTATTATTGGATCATGTTGTACTGCATTTTAATCTTTTGTTTAGTGATTGTGTGATGTTTTTTGCCTGGACCCCAGGAAGAATAGTCTCCACTGCGGTGTAGACTAATGGGGTTCCTTAATAAACTAAACTAAATGCTCAGTCATTCACAAACAAGGACAGGGCGAGGGTCGCCACAACAAATGCCTGAGCAAATTGTTGAAGAACAACATTTCTCAACAAGCTAGTGCAAGGAATTTAGGGATTTCACCATCTACAGCCCGTAATATCATCAAAAGGTTCAGAGAATCTGGAGAAATCACTGCACATAAGCGATTATATTACGGACCTTTGATCCCTCAGGCGGTACTGCATCAAAAACCGACATCAGTGTGTAAAGGATATCACCACATGGGCTTAGGAACACTTCAGAAAACCACTGTCAGTAACTACAGTTGGTCGCTACATCTGTAAGTACAAGTTAAAACTCTACTATGCAAAGCCAAAGCCATTTATCAACAACACCCAGAAATGCCGCCGGATTCGCTGGGCAAATTGGAAAAGTGTTCTGTGGTCTGACGAGTCCACATTTCAAATTGTTTTTGGAAACTGTGAACGTCATGTCCTCTGGAACAAAGAGGAAAATAACTATCCGGATTCTTATAGGCGCAAAGGGTAAAAGGCAGCATGTGTGATGGTATGAGGGTGTATTAGTGCCCAAGGCATGGGTAACTTGTACATCTGTGAAGGCACCATTAATGCTTAAAGGTACATACAAGTTTTGGAGTAACATGTTGCTATTCAAGCAACGTTATCGTGGACACCCCTGCTTATTTCAGAAAGACAATGCCAAGCCACGTGTTACAACAGCGTGGCTTCATTGTAAAAGTGCGGGTACTAGACTGGCCTGCCTGTAGTCCATACCTGTCTCCCATTGCAAATGTGTGGTGCTATATGAAGCCTAAAATCGTAGAAAGGAGGCTGTTGAACAACTTAAGTTGGACATTGTGGCGAGACGGAGCCGACGAGCCAACAGCGGGCCAGAGCAAGCGGTGGTCCTGCCCAAGATGGCGGCCAGGAGGCGGAGCATGCAGCAGAGCGGAGAGACGGGGCACGCCTGGAGCCACACTGCAGCCGTCAGGATCAGGTGCGTACACAACACACCTGTTCTCAATCACAGCATCTTCTGCTGCAGCATAAAAGTGGAGAAGGAGGAGCAATGGTGGCAGAAGTAGGAGAGGAAACAACGGCCAACAAAGACCACGAGAGCGACCCAGATCGAGATGCCACCCCGCGGAAGACGCAGCCACTGAAAGGTGTGCCGCGACGAGCAGGAAGAGCCGGCGCCCTAGCTAGAAATTGGCGCGACAGACAGGCAAGAAGACATGGTTATTGAAATAATAAATCAGAGTCAAACCTGCTACGATGCGTCTTGTATCGAGTGTCACAGCAACCCACACTGTGACGGGTCTCCAGCCGACACAGTGTGGGTTGCATGTAACACTCGACCACAGACCACTGTTTCCTCTCCTACTTCTGCCACCATTGCTCCTCCTTCTCCCCTTTTATGCTGCAGCAGAAGATGCAGTGATTGAGAACGGGTGTGTTGTGTACGCACCTGATTCTGACGACTGCAGTGTCGCTCCAGGCGTGCCCCGCCTCTCCGCTCTGCTGCATGCTCCGCCTCCTGGCCTCCATCTTGGGCAGGGCCACCGTTTGCCCTGGCCCGCTGTCCATCTCTCCACAGACATCAAGCAAGAATGGGAAAGAATTCCACCTGAAAACCTTCATAAATGTGTTTTCTCAGTTCCCAAACGTTTACTGAGTGTTTTTAAAAGGAAAGGCCATGTAACACAGTGGTAAAAATGCTTCTATGACAACTTTTTTGCTATGTGTTGCTGCCATTAATTCTAATGATTATTTGCAACAACAAAAAAATAAGTTTCTCTGTGAGCAAGAAATATCTTGTCTTTGCAGTCTATTCAATTGAATATAAGTTAAGGATTTGCAAATCATTGTATTCTCTTTTTATTTAGCATTTACACAACGTGACGACTTCACTGCTTTTGGCTTTTGTAATAAAGGCGTCAACAAAACAACACAAAATGTCTAAAGACATAGAGGACTTTAATAAAAGTTAATAAACATTGATATAAATACATGACTCTCGACAGAAACCCCAAATAAAAATGTACAAAAGAAACATATATATTTTTTTTAAAGCGAGAGAGCTGGTCCAGTGTTTCATCACTTGTGCCTCAAACCTAATCCAGTATTTGCTTGATGACGTCAGCAGAGTCCTATCCCAGCACCCAGCGGTCTGAATGGGAACTGTTGAGCTGCACAGACTCGCTGCTGTCTCCTCCTCCGTGCTGGAAGACAACATTCAAGCCTTTTCATCACAACATGCACTTTACACAAGCTCATTTGAGGCTTTTCTACAAGCAGCCACCAGAGGGCGCACAAGAGCAAGTCATGCCAACAACATGCAAACTCAACAAGTGGGACAAACTCAAGAAAAAAATGTAGTCCATGTTATCGCAAATTATGTTAACTTAAATATTGTTTAATTATGCACATTTTTTAAAATATAAATAAATACTAGCAATAATGAATTTAAAGCAAGTTATCCATCAAATTGTGCAATGTAAAAGTAGCAATAGTGGTAAAAATGTGACATTTATTATGGTTTTTACAGCATTTTTCTCTAAATGAAAAAAAGCAACTACTTTTTTTTACTGTAATAAACTAGTGCCGTTTTGGCATTTACAGTAATACACTGACAAATCTACACTTGTTGATTTGAGGTAAAACAAACAAACAAACTGGCTGCTCAGGTGCCAAAATTTTATCGGAAAATGTAACATTTTTTTATTTACAGTAAAAAACACAAACATACATTTTACAGTAAAATTCTGGCAACTGAGCTGCTTTTTATTTCTTTTTTACACCATAAAAACAGCAGTACTGTTTTTCTATTTACAGTAATATACACTACATTTTGAGGGGAAATTATTGCAACTTACTAAATGAAATTCTTTCTATTTTGGGAGACAACAAAAAATGTAATACATGTAATCGCAAATTATGTTAACTTAAATATTGTTTAATTATGCACAAACGTTTTTAATATAAGTAAATACTAGTAATATTGAATTTAAAGCAAGTTATCCATTAAATTGTGCAATGTAAAAGTAGCAATAGTGGTAAAAATGTGACATTTATTATGGTTTTTACAGCAATTTTCTCTAAAAAAAAAAAAACATTTTTTTTTTTACTGTAATAAACTGTGGTGCTGTTTTGGCATTTACAGTAATACATTAAAAAATCTACACTTGTTGATTTGAGGTAAAACAAACAAACTGGCAGCTCAGGTGCCAAAATTTTATTGTAAAATTTCACTTTTTTTTTATTTACAGTAAAAACACAAACATACATTTTACAGTAAAATTCTGGCAACTGAGCTGCTTTTTTTTTTCTTTTTTACACCATAAAAACAGCAGTACTGTTTTTCCATTTACAGTAATATACACTACATTTTGAGGGGAAATTATTGCAACTTACTAAATTAAATTATATATTTTTTTCTTTTGGGAGACAAAAAAAATGTAGTACATGTAATCGCAAATTATGTTAACTTAAATATTGTTTAATTATGCACAAACATTTTTTTTTATATAAATAAATACTAGTAATAATGAATTTAAAGCAAGTTATCCATCAAATTGTGCAATGTAAAAGTAGCAATAGTGGTAAAAATTTGACATTTATTATGGTTTTTGCAGCATTTTTCTGAAAAACAAAAAACAAAAAAAACCCTACTTTTTTTTACTGTAATAAACTGTGGTACCGTTTTGGCATTTACAGTAATACACTGACAAATCTACACTTGTTGATTTGAGGTAAAACAAACAAACAAACTGGCAGCTCAGGTGCCAACATTTTATTGTAAAAGTTCCCTTTTTTTATTTACAGTAAAAACACAAACATACATTTTACAGTAAAATTCTGGCAACCGAGCTGCTTTTTTTTTCTTTTTTACAGCATAAAAACAGCAGTACTGTTTTTCCATTTACAGTAATATACACTACATTTTGAGGGGAAATTATTGCAACTTACTAAATGAAATTATGTGTTTTTATTTTGGGAGACAAAAAAAATGTAGTCCGTGTAATCGCAAATTATGTTAAGTTAAATATTGTTTAATTATGCACAAACATTTTTTTTTATATAAATAAATACTAGTATTAATGAATTTAAAGCAAGTTATCCATCAAATTGTGCAATGTAAAAGTAGCAATAGTGGTAAAAATGTGACATTTATTATGGTTTTTGCGGCATTTTTCTCTAAAAAAAAACAAAACATTTTTTTTTTTACTGTAATAAACTGTGGTGCCGTTTTGGCATTTACAGTAATACACCGACAAATCTACACTTGTTGATTTGAGGTAAAACAAACAAACAAACTGGCAGCTCAGGTGCCAACATTTTATTGAAAAATTTCACTTTTTTTATTTACAGTAAAAACACAAACATACATTTTAGAGTAAAATTCTGGCAACTGAGCTGTTTTTTTTTCTTTTTTACACCATAAAAACAGCAGTACTGTTTTTCCATTTACAGTAATATACACTACATTTTGAGGGGAAATTATTGCAACTTACTAAATGAAATTCTTTCTATTTTGGGAGACAACAAAAAATGTAGTACATGTAATCGCAAATTATGTTAACTTAAATATTGTTTAATTATGCACAAACATTTTTTTTAATATAAATAAATACTAGTAATAATGAATTTAAAGCAAGTTATCCATCAAATTGTGCAATGTAAAAGTAGCAATAGTGGTAAAAATTTGACATTTATTATGGTTTTTGCAGCATTTTTCTGAAAAAACAAAACAAAAAAAACCTACTTTTTTTTACTGTAATAAACTGTGGTGCAGTTTTGGCATTTACAGTAATACACCAAAAAATCTACACTTCGCGGTAAAAAAACAAAACACTAACAAAATGGCAGCTCAGGTGCCAAAATTTTATTGTAAAATTTCCCTTTTTTTTATTTACAGTAAAAACACAAACATACATTTTACAGTAAAATTCGGGCAACTGAGCTGCTTTTTACTTTTTCTTTTTTACAGCATAAAAACAGCAGTACTGTTTTTCCATTTACAGTAATATACACTACATTTTGAGGGGAAATTATTGCAACTTACTAAATGAAATTATTTCTTTCTATTTTGGGAGACAACAAAAAATGTAGTCCATGTAATCGCAAATTATTTTAACTTAAATATTGTTTCATTATGCAAAAACGTTTTTAATATAAATACATACTAGTAATAATGAATTTAAAGCAAGTTATCCATCAAATTGTGCAATGTAAAAGTAGCAATAGTGGTAAAAATGTGACATTTATTATGGTTTTTGCAGCATTTTTCTCTAAATGAAAAAAAAAAACAGTACTTTTTTTTTTACTGTAATAAACTGTGGTGCCGTTTTGGCATTTACAGTAATACATTAAAAAATCTACACTTTGCGGTAAAAAAACAAAACACTAACAAAATGGCACCTCAGGTGCCAACATTTTATTGTAAAATTTCCCTTTTTTTTATTTACAGTAAAAACACAAACATACATTTTACAGTAAAATTCGGGCAACTGAGCTGCTTTTTACTTTTTCTTTTTTACAGCATAAAAACAGCAGTACTGTTTTTCCATTTACAGTAATATACACTACATTTTGAGGGGAAATTATTGCAACTTACTAAATGAAATTCTTTCTATTTTGGGAGACAACAAAAAATGTAGTACATGTAATCGCAAATTATGTTAACTTAAATATTGTTTAATTATGCACACATTTTTTTTAATATAAATAAATACTAGTAATAATGAATTTAAAGCAAATTATCCATCAAATTGTGCAATGTAAAAGTAGCAATAGTGGTAAAAATGTGACATTTATTATGGTTTTTGCAGCATTTTTATTGAAATTAAAAAAAACAACTACTTTTTTTACTGTAATAAACTAGTGCTGTTTTGGCATTTACAGTAATACACTGAAAAATCTCCACTTCACAGTAAAACAAACAACAAAGTGGCAGCTCAAGTGCCAACATTTTACAGCAAAATTGCAATTTTTTTTATATACAGCAAAAAAACAAATGTACATTTTACAGTAAAATTCCAGCAACTGAGCTCCTTTTTTTAAAAGAATAAAACAGCAGTACTGTTTTTCCATTTACAGTAATATACACTGTCAGGCTTGTCCGTGACAGTGTGGCCATGTTTGAGTTTTTCCCGTATGTTTCCTGTCAGCGCTCTTATTTTGTCTGTTTCCTGTTTGTTTCCCTGAGTGCTGTTTCCCCTCAGCTGCGGCTGATTGGCACCTGGCCACACCTGGTGTCAATCAGCCCACTCCTATTCGAACCTGTTTTGTGCTCCAGTCGAGTGCTGGATTATCGTATTGTATTGTCGCTCCTGTCGTTGCTACCTGTTGTGTCGCGTTTTGTCAATGCAAGCTTTAATTGATCACGGTTTTTAGCTTACTTTTGTTCCCTGCTTCCAAGTTTGTTTTCATATTTCATGTAAGACTTTCTGCTCGAGACCTCCTAGCTTCCACGCTAGGCCTTTTTGTTTTTTCTAGCTTCCATGCTAAGCTCCATTTATTTTCCAGTACCCTTGCTAGCTCTTTTTGTTTGTTATCCGCCCACGTGCGCGCTTTTTTTTTGTACCCTTTGTTTTTTTTTTTTGTCTTATTGTTTTAAATTAAATCATGTTTTCCTGCAAAATGCCTCCCTCCTTCTCTGCATCTTGGGGTTCTACAACAAACTCTGACAAAAAACGACATTTTGAGGGGAAACTATTGTAACTTAACATATTTTTTTACATTTTAGTTTTGAAAAAGAAATACTAATAAAATGCATTATAAAAAAACGGTGTAATAATAGTATTCATTGTTAGAAGCGGCCCTCAGTGACACTAACTAGACCACATTTACTTCCAGTGTGGTTACAATTGAAGGAAACTAATATGCAGACCTTCTTGGCGATGGCGCGGAGCTTCCCCAGCAGGGATGGCTTTCGGGTGTAAACGGCGTCGTCATCAGGCTCCTCCCCCTCATCCAGGCCGCAGCTGTCGGGCGCAGGAAGCTCGCATTCCTTGTTGGCCGTCATCACCAGACGGGAGTATTTGTACTCCAGCCTGTTGGACAAACAGCAGGTCATGTGACCCAGCAAAGGCGTGGACAAAAGTATCAGGACGACTCTTTGGCACCGCCCTTATTTTTTTAAAAAGCATGAAAATGGAAAAAGATGTTGGGGAAAATATATTTTCTGTAGGAGGACAAACACGACACAAACCTTCCTAATCGTCAGAAATCCCACTCTTTATATCAAACATGCTTGACTGATGAGAGCGTTTGGCGAGCGCCGTTTTGTCCTACTAATTTTGGAGGTCCTTGAACTCACCGTAGTTGTGTGGACTGTGACCTAACAGTTTGTTTACATGCACGACTTTCTCCGACGCTGCCACAAAAAGACCAGTTTTATGCCACGCCTTCTTATAGAATATATGTAGAATATATTTATATTATTCATATATTATATATATAATATATGATATATATTATTTATTATTATTATTGTCTATTGTGAGCGAACTTTGGTGCTGAATATCCCCCAGGGATCAATAAAGTACTTTCTATTCTATTCTTTGTCTCATTTTGTCCACCAAACGTTGTATGCTGTACGTGAATGCACATAAGTTGTGCTTTGTTGATGTTGTTGACTTGGCATATTTGGTCAGGGCCTGACTGCAAGCTAATCGATGCTAACATGCTATCTGCACGTACACATTGCATTATTATGCCTCATTTGTAGCTATATTAGACCTAAATTCATTTCCTTTACTTAAGTCCTCGGTGTATTTAATTAATAATTGCATTCTTTGTATGTGATATTGGCTGAATTTCTGATAGTTGTTGGTGCGCCATGTTGTTCCAGACGACAAGAAATGTTACCTAGCTTGCAAAGATTGTAATAAATCTACTAGAAGGATATAACCTGCCGTTACTTTTAATTTGAACACACACATCTATAAGTTTTGTCATTCTAAGACAGTTTTTCCAGGAGCTATAAAAATTGAATATTTGTGTCAGCCTGCGACACACAGTCCTTTTGATAGTAGGCTAATATAGACACTTACATCATGTGTTGTCATCATTATAACACTTATATAAGACTTTTTAAGTCATTTTGATAGTAGGCTAATATAGACACTTACATCATGTGTTGCCTTCATTATAACACTTATATAAGACTTTTTATGTCATTTTGATAGTAGGCTAATATAGACACTTACATCATGTGTTGCCTTCATTATAACACTTATATGAGACTTTTTAAGTCATTTTGATAGTAGGCTAATATAGACACTTACATCATGTGTTGCCTTCATTATAACACTTATATAAGATTTTTTAAGTCATTTTGATAGTAGGCTAATATAGACAGTTACATCATGTGTTGTCTTCATTATAACACTTATCAAAATACTTTATAATTCATTTTCATAGTAGGCTAATATAGACACTTACATCATGTGTTGCCTTCATTATAACACTTATCAAAATACTTTACAATTCATTTTGATAGTAGGCTAATATAGACACTTACATCATGTGTTGCCTTCATTATGACACTTATTAAAATACTTTATAAGCCATTTTGATAGTAGGCTAATATAGACACTTACATCATGTGTTGTCATCATTATAACACTTATATAAGACTTTTTAAGTCATTTTGATAGTAGGCTAATATAGACACTTACATCATGTGTTGCCTTCATTATAACACTTATATAAGACTTTTTAAGTCATTTTGATAGTAGGCTAATATAGACACTTACATCATGTGTTGCCTTCATTATAACACTTATATGAGACTTTTTAAGTCATTTTGATAGTAGGCTAATATAGACACTTACATCATGTGTTGCCTTCATTATAACACTTATATAAGACTTTTTAAGTCATTTTGATAGTAGGCTAATATAGACAGTTACATCATGTGTTGTCTTCATTATAACACTTATCAAAATACTTTATAATTCATTTTCATAGTAGGCTAATATAGACACTTACATCATGTGTTGCCTTCATTATAACACTTATCAAAATACTTTACAATTCATTTTGATAGTAGGCTAATATAGACACTTACATCATGTGTTGCCTTCATTATGACACTTATTAAAAGACTTTATAAGCCATTTTGATAGTAGGCTAATATAGACACTTACATCATGTGTTGTCATCATTATAACACTTATATAAGACTTTTTAAGTCATTATGATAGTAGGCTAATATAGACACATACATAATGTGTTGCCTTCATTACAACACTTATATACGACTTTTAAAGTCCTTTTGATAGTAGGCTAATATAGACACTTACATCATATGTTGCCTTCATTACAACACTTATTAAAATACTTTATAAGTCATTAATATAGCTAATATAGACACTTACATCATGTGTTGTCTTCATTACAACACTTATATAAGATTTTTGAAGTCATTTTGATAGTAGGTTAATATAAACACTTACACCATGTGTTGCCTTGATTATAACACTTCTATAAGACTTTTAAAGGCATTTTGATAGTAGGCTAATATAACTAATAAAGACACTTACATTGTGTGTTGCCTTCATTATAACACTTATATAACACTTTTAAAGTCATTTTGATAGTAGGCTAATATAGACACATCATGTGCTGTCTTCATTATAACACTTATATAAGACTTTATAAGTCATTTTGATAGTAGGCTAATATAGGTAATATAGACACTTACATCATGTGTTGCCTTCAGTATAACACATATATAACACTTTTAAAGTCATTTTGATAGTAGGCTAATATAGACACTTACATCATGTGTTGCCTTCATTATAACACTTATATAAGACTTTTAAAGTCATTTTGATAGTAGGCTAATATAACTAATAGAAACACTTACATCATGTGTTGTCTTCAGTATAACACTTATATAAGTCTTTTAAAGTCATTTTGATAGTAGGCTAATATAGACACTTACATCATGTGTTGTCTTCATTATAACACTTATATAAGACTTTTAAAGTCATTTTAATAGTAGGCTAATATAGCTAATATAGACATTTACATCATGTGTTGCCTTCATTATAACACTTATTAAAAGACTTTATAAGTAATTTTGATAGTAAGCCAATATAGACACTTACATCATGTGTTGCCTTGATTATAACACTTATATAAGACTTTTAAAGTCATTTTGATAGTAGGCTACTATAACTAATATAGACACTTACATCATGTGTTGCCTTCAGTATAACACTTATATAAGACTTTTAAAGTCATTTTGATAGTAGGCTAATACAGACACTTACATCATGTGTTGCTCTCATTATAACACTTATATAAGACTTTTAAAGTAATTTTGATAGTAGGCTAATATAGAAACTTGCATCATGTGTTGCCTTCATTATAACACTTATTAACAGACTTTATAAGTCATATTGATAGTAGGCTAATATAGCTAATATAGACACTTACATCATGTGTTGTCTTCAGTATAACACTTATATAACACTTTTAAAGTCATTTTGATAGTAGGCTAATATAAACACTTGCATCATGTGTTGCCTTCATTATAACACTTGTATAACACTTTTAAACTCATTTTGATAGGAGGCTAATATAGACACTTACACCATTTGTTGCCTTGATTAAAACACATATATAAGACTTTTAAAGTCATTTCGATAGTAGGCTAATATAGCTAATATAGACACTTACATCATGTGTTGCCTTCATTGTATATTATTTAGATATTTTGCGTCTCCAGACAGATTTCTTTCCTGTACTTTTAGTCCAATATGGGTGCTTGAACATTTTGGGTTGCCGACCCCTGTTGCAAATGAACACAGTCACCTCTTGTTCTTTTTCCAGAAGTAGCAGGTGAGGGAGACCAGCAGCACAGCCAAGAAAGCTCCGCCGCCCAGCCCGAACTTCAGCATCATGGCGATGGCCTCGCAGGGGGCGGAGCTCCTGGCGGGCAGAGACACGCCCCTGGTGCACAGCTTCGGCTGGTTCCACAGATAGAAGGTTTCCTGGAAGAGGAATGGCAGGTGTCCTGACGGGACGGGAAGGAGGGAATGGAGAGATGTGCGTACCTGGATGCTGCCTTTGCAGGCTCCGTCCAGCTGGTGATAGTCCTTCTCCGTGCAGCGTGGACAAGCACTGGCGCTCTCCCACAGGAAGTGGAAGGTGCAGCCGTCGCACGTTCCTGCGGGACATGAACTGAACACAACAAAGAAATTAAAGGCCTACTGAAATGAGATGTTCTTATTTAAACGGGGATAGCAGGTCCATTCTATGTGTCATACTTGATCATTTCGCCAGATTGCCATATTTTTGCTGAAAGGATTTAGTAGAGAACATCCACGATAAAGTTGGCAACTTTTGGTCGCTGATAAAAAAGCATTGCCTGTACCGGAAGTAGCAGACGATGTGCGCGTGACGTCACGGGTTGTGGAGCTCCTCACATCTGAACATTGTTAACAATCATGGCCACCAGCAACGAGAGCGATTCGGACCGAGAAAGCGACGATTTCCCCATTAATTTGAGCGAGCATGAAAGATTTGTGGATGAGGATAGTGAGAGCGAAGGACAATAAAAAAAAAATCAGGGCAATGGGAGCGATTCAGATGTTATTAGACACATTTACTAGGATAAATCTGAAAAATCCCTTATCTGCTTATTGTGTTACCAGTGTTTTAGTGATATTATATGGTCGTACCTGTACAACCTGTACAACGTTTCTTCAGCACCAGTCCACGGGTGGTGGCGATGCCCATCTCTGCCCTTAACAAGGGACCCTCTTCTAAACACGATCGCTGCATAATACACTGTACTTTGTGTGTGTGGTCCAATCCAACCGTGTTCGCTTGACCGCTCTGTTCCATAGTAAAGCTTCACCGTCATCTTTCGGGAATGTAAACAATCAAACACCGGCTGTGTTTGTGTTGCTAAAGGCAGCCGCAATACAACGCTTCCCACCTACAGCTTTCTTCTTTGATGTCTCCATTATTCATTGAACCAATTGCAAAAGATTCAGCAACACAGATGTCCAGAATACTGTGGAATTATGCGATGAGAACGGACAACTTATAGCTGGGAACGATGCTGGAACAAAATGTCCTCGACAATCCGTGCACGCGTCATCATACCGCGATGTTTCAGCAGGATATTTCGGCGCAAAATTTAAAATTGCATTTTAGTAAACTAAAGCGGCCGTATTGGCATGTGTTGCAATGTTAATATTTCATCATTGATATATAAACTATCAGACTGCGTGGTCGCTAGTAGTGGCTTTCAGTAGGCCTTTAAGATTTTTTTCTGCATTAGGACCATGATTTATGTCCTGACTTGTTCACACCTCCTCATATGGAAGCTACTTTTCCTTGTTGATGTCGCAAGGAAAAGTACACACACACACACACACACACACACACACACACACACACACACACACACACACACACACACACACACACACACACACACACACACACACACACACACACACACGCACACACAATGATCTCAACAACATTGGAAATGTGTCCCCTGAAAATCGTGCGACCGGAACTCTCTGATAACTAAAGTTCTTTGGGTGAATAATGTCAACTCACTACATCGGTATGTTTTAGCGCTTTCATGACGAGTTCACAGACGTATATAAGTAAGAACTTTACACTACTTTATATTAGAAATGGCAACAGCGGAGGATGAATGTCCCACAACAAAAAGATAGAAAAAAAGAAGAAACTTATCGACTACAAAGGCGGAGGAGCGAAAATTTTCAGGACTTATGCAGATCCCAAATGCAGATCAGCAGGTACCAGAAGGTAAGAAACGTTGCTTTTGCATAATATTGCGAAACAAAAACACCAATTGGCCCTAGTGTTTTAATGTGAGTGTGAATGTTGTCTGTCTATCTGTGTTGGCCCTGCGATGAGGTGGCGACTTGTCCAGGGTGTACCCCGCCTTCCGCCCGATTGTAGCTGAGATAGGCGCCAGCGCCCCACGCAACCCCAAAAGGGAATAAGTGGTAGAAAATGGATGGATGGATGGAAAAACACCAGATAATATGTTTTACCTTATACACACACCATGATAATACTCCTATGTTGAAGCACAGTACAATCCATCAGGTGGTGTGGCTTCATAACTTACCAAAGTCCTACTAAAACATTCATCCATTCATCCTTTTTCTACCGCTTGTCCCGTTCGAGGTCTTGGGGGTTGCTGGAGCCTATCTCAGCTACAATCGGGCAGAAGGCAGTGTACTCCCTGGACAAGTTGCCACCTCATCGCAGGGCCAACACAGATAGACAGACAACATTCACACACTAGGGACCATTTAGTGTTGCCAATCAACCTATCCCCAGGTGCATGTCTTTGAAAGTGGGAGGGGCCTATCCCCAGGTGTATGTCTTTGGAGGTGGGAGGAAGCCGGAGTACCCGGACGGAAACCACACAGTCATGGGGAGAACATGAAAAACTCCACACAGAAAGTTCCCGAGCCCGGGATTGAACTCAGGACTACTCAGGACCTTCATATTGCGAGGCACATGCACTAACCCCTGCTCCACCGTGCTGTCCCCCTACTAAAACATTTAGATCGATTTTTGAGCACCGTGGAACGTATAAAATGTTGGTGTTGACTTGAGTCATATTGCAGTCTACACGTATCTCTTATGTGTGACTGCCATCTACCGGTCACACTTATCATTACACCATGTACATAATAAATTTGCTTCAAGGTCGGTAAGCACAACCAGATTTATTCCATACATTAGGCGCCCTGTGGAGTTTTGAGAAAATGAAAGGATTTTAAGTGCGCCTTATAGTCCGAAAAATACGGAAGTAGTGTCAGTGGAAGTCGTTACTGAAGCACGTTGACTCACCTGGGCACGGAGAGATCGCCCCGTTCGGATTTCTTGGTGTTACAGCGAACCGTCATGACGGAACTACGGCCTTGTTCACAGGAAGCTGTCACCTGTGTCGACCTGTGGGGTAAAAACATCATTACTGAAGGCTTAGTGGCACATGTCCGGTGGCCATGGATGATGAAGTGCTGGCTGTCCAGAGTCAGGACTCAGGACTCAGGGTGGGACATCTTTGCACTGCTGACCTGTCTCCGCTCGGGATGGTCTCCTACTGGCCCCACTATGGACTGGACTCTCACTATTATGTTAGATCCACTATGGACTGGGCTCTCAGTATTATATTAGATCCACTATGGACTGGACTCTCACTATTATGTTAGATCCAGTATGGACTGGACTCTAACTATTATGTTAGATCCACTATGGACTGGACTCTCACTATTATGTCAGATCCACTATGGACTGGAGTCTCACACTATTATGTTAGATCCACTATGGACTGGACTCACACTATTATGTTAGATCCACTGTGGACTGGATTCTCACAATATTATATTAGATCCACTATGGACTGGACTCTCAATATTATGTCAGATCCACTATGGACTGGACTCTCACTGTTATGTTAGATCCACTACGGACTGGGCTCTCACTATTATGTTAGATCCACTATAGACTGGACTTTCACTTATATGTTAGATCCACTATGGACTGGACTCTCACTATTATATAGGATCTACTATGGACCGGACTCTCACTGTTATGTTAGATCCACTATGGACTGGACTCTCACTATTATGTTAGATCAACTATGGACTGGACTCTCACTATTATGTTAGATCCACTATGGACTGGACTCTCACTATTATGTTAGATCCACTATGGACTGGACTTTCTCCAAAGTTCTCATAGTCATTCACATGGACGTCCCACTGGGTTGTGAGTTTTTCCTTGCCCTTATGTGGGCTCTGAACCGAGGATGTTGTTGTGGCTTGTGCAGCCCTTTGAGACACTTGTGGTTTAGGGCTTGTGGAGAAACGGAGGCGATAGCGGGCTGAGAGAAATGGTTGTCCTGACCAAGATGGAGGCCAGGAGGCGGAGAATGCAGCAGAGCGGAGAGGCGGGGCACGCCTGGAGCGACACTGCAACCATCAGTGTCAGGTGCGTACACCACCCACCTGCGCTCAATCGTTACATATTCTGCTGCGGCATAAAAAGGGGGAGGGAGGAGCAGTGGTGGCAGAAGTAGGAGAGGAACCACCCGACCACAACGACCACGAGAGCGACGAGCGAGACCGAGAGATAGATGAGCCTCCGCAGCAGACGCAGCCACCGGCCACCGAAAGGTGCGCCGCGACGAGCAGGAAAAGCCGGCGCGCTAGCAATTGGCGAGACAGACAGGCAAGAAGACATGATGTGTATTGAAATAATAAACACGAGTCAAACCTGCTATGATGCGTCATGTATCGATCGTCACTGCAACCGACACGAGGACGGCAGGAAATCCGTCACAGGGCTATATAAATAAACATTTATTGATCAGTGGCCACATGTGTGGACAGCACCTTTTAGCTCCCATTTCCAAAATTGTGTACACTACTGAATTGTGGTCCTATGGCCACTTATGTGGACACTTACACTTCCATCTGGTGGTGTCAGAAGGGTGTAACATACAATGGAATTTGGAAAAAATAGTGTAAAAATAAGAATTAGCATGTCACTAAACATGAAGTACACGTTTGTGTACTCATGGACTAAGTACATCATATCAAAAGATGATTCTTAGATTTTATTCTAATTAGGGTCCAGTAAGCCGGAATAGCAAAGAGAAATTAAAAAAAAAAAAAAAAAAGTAAACAGCTTGGGGACTTAAGAGGTTAAAGGGCGTTGTGTGGTCCTGAAGTCAATCGTTAATATTATTTACATAATTACTTGATAATATTTTTGTATTAGTGACTGCAAATCTTTAGTTTGGAGCTAAAGTTGTTTATATTTATTGTACGCTGTAATCGTTAAACAGCAGTTAGGTGATGTCACTTCCGCTAAATCACTTCCTGTTGGTTGATTTCAAGTATTCGTTCGAAAGCAAGTCATGCATGTTGCGGTCTTCTCTCGTAATTTCTGTTGCCATCCTACACAAAGCGGCAAAGAAGCAATGCCGTAAGTTGTCTTTAATAAGTTAACAACTTGTCAGACACGTTAAAAAAGTGTAATATTGCCGATATGTTGAATATAATTGTCGAATTTGATACAATGTGTTCAAGTCATTTAGGCAGACAGGAGTTTCCCTCTGCTGGACATTTTTGGACATTACCGTTACATTTTATATGTCATTGTAGACCGGGGGTCGGCAACATTTACCACTCAAAGAGCCATTTTGACCCGTTTCACAAAGTAAAGAAAACAATGGGAGCCACAAAACTCTTTTGAAATTTATAATGAAATAATACTGCATACAGAGTTTTTTTTTGCTTTGTGCTATGTATAAACCAGGGGTCTCAGACACGCGGCCCGCACCTTAATATGAAAATGTAATATTAGTGCGGCCCGCGAGTTTTTATAACAATGCCGCTTGACAGCGTCACACCTGCCAACCGTGCCAATTTTCCCGGGAGACTCCTGAATTTCAGAGTAATTATTCTCTCGGATGTACGCTGGTGTTCACCCAAACAAGAATGACAAACACATTTCAGGAGAACATCCACACTATAACACAACATAAACACGACAGAACAAATACCCAGAATCCCACGTATCCCGACTCTTCCTGGCTCCATTATACACCTAGCTACCACCAACCCAACCCCCACCACCCTTCTGTGCGTCGGTTGAGGTTGGCGGGGTTGGGTGTATAATGGAGCCCATCGAGTCAGGATACATGGGATTCTGGGTATTTGTTCTGTCGTGTTTATGTTGTGTTATAGTGCGGATGTTCTCCTGAAATGTGTTTGTCAATCTTGTTTGGTGTGGGTTCACAGTGTTGCGCATATTAGTAAGAGTGTTAAAGTTGTTTATATCACAACCCTCAGTGTGACCTGTATGGCTGTTGAACAAGTATACTGTTCTGCCTCAGTTATCAAGATTACTCTATTTAGTGTGTGTTTATTGCCAAGTCATTTCAATTGGTTCTGCTAAGTGAGCTGTACCTATAAGAAACGCGTAGGTAGGTGACGTGTTAAGAATCGGGAAGCATTTCAAACTGGTGCGCACAACTCCACCTCAATCCTCCTGTTTCTCAGCAAACAACTATTACATCTTATGCTGTTCATGGCATTATTGGTATGTACCTATCTTTAATGTTTATAGTACACAATGAATCATATTTAGCTGTGAAATGTGTGTGTTTACCGATGTTAGACGATCACTTGCTGACGTCAGCTAACTTTCATTTGTTGTCATCTGCCTCCATCTAGTGGACGTTTGTAGTACTGTTTCTTAAAAGAATTTAAACGGCTCATTCGTCACTGGTATTTAGTAATTACAACAACACATACAGTGGTGTGTGACAAAGTTAAACTTAGATTTAATTCAAATGGAACACTTGATCATCTGCGGTCTGTGATATGACATTATTAAGTTCATTTAATTCAGGCATTTACATTTACAATGTTTGTGTCCTACAGTTTCACCCCAATAAACCTGGCCTCCATCAGTCAACCTGGTGTTCAGAGTTTTGATGAGCGGAAGGTGTTGAACTTACTGCCTTCGTGTACAAGTGGGCTTAAGGAAGGCAGGATATATGCCTTGCAGTTGCCTATGTGTTCAGATAGAGGTCGCATCCAAAATGTGGCCTTATGGCCGGCGCGATGACATCTAGAAAGGATGTTCGAGGCATTGTCATCACGGCACGCCGTCAAAGTTGATGTCCGGGAAAGAGTCAAAAAATGTTTACTCGACATGTCTGATAGAGACATTCAAATTGGAAATCTACCGGACTTCTGTGGGCGGTCGGCAAGTATGCGGTTGAGCCACATCGGAGTGGTCAAAGAGCCGCGGGTTGCCGACAAATATGTACAGAGGCAATAAGAGTTTTGTGTCTCTTGGTTCTTTTCAGTTTCTCACCATATTGTCTATGAAGAATTGTCAAAAGTAAACGGTCAAGCTTACGTCAACGTTCTCTTTGGTTGGCTTGGTGTTGAGTTGGCGTTTTTACGAGAATACTGAAGGCGAGAAGTCATTGAGTACCTGAAGAAGAAGTTGATATCCGGAACGTTGTTTGTGTTCCGCGGGAAAAGATCGGGTTGAGCACTCACTCCGTTGAGGACGCCGTCCACCGTGGCGCCTGCGGGAAAGTCAAAACAGTGACTGGCAGTCAAAAAACAAAAAAAAATGCGGACTCACCGAGAAAAATGTCCGCCAGGCTGATTGACTGGGAGGAAATAGGCATCCTGAAGCCCCGCCCATCCGCGGGGATGATGGTGGACTGGCAGATGAAGCTGTCCACGGCGTCGGCGAGCTGGGCGGCGTCGCCTCGGTCGTTGTTGATGACGCTGCTGAAGTCGGTGAGGTTGTTCCTGCAGACGGCGGCTCTCTTGCCCTGGGCGGGGGTTGCCGTGGTTACGTGACGCCGCGGTAAGGGTCGAGTGACCGACTGGCTCACCTGGTGGCCGCACAGGCTGATGTTGAAGAGGTGGAGGTACTTGGTGCCTTTGGTGGTGAAGCTGGGGTCGAGGGTCAGCGAGGCCACGCGGCTCAGGGCGCTGAGGTCGTAGGTCAAGGTGCGGTTGTTTTCCACGTGGGAGAAGGAGCAGTCGCTGTAGCAGCGCGAGTGGTCCTGAGAAGACAAGACCACGTTCACAGCCGGCAGGCGGTCGGTTTGTTGGAGGCCCACCTGGTTGCTTATGCTCCCCGGGCCGCACGGGACGCACGCCTCCTGGCCGTAGGTGTGGCGCCCCGCCAGGTGCGTGTTGGGCGGGCACTCCTTGCAGCGGTTGGTCTCGCCGTTGATGTAGAACCCCGGCGGGCAGGGCACGCAGGAGGAGCCGGCGCGCTGAGAGTTCTCCGGCACCAGGGCGCACGCCCGGCATCCGGACGCCACGCCGTCCAGGACGTTGGTCACGTGGATGGAGAAAATCTTCACGCTGTCGCCGACAAAATGGCGCACCTGGACCGAGGTGGACACGTCATTCAGAAAAAAAAATCCTTGTTGTTGCAGTTTGCACACCGCATCACACGCAAGTTGTCACCTTGTGTGAATGGTAAATAAAAACAGAATTCATCCATCCATTCATCCATTTTTTGTGTTGGCGACTTGTCCAGGGTGTACGCGCCTTCCGCCCGATTGTAGCTGAGATAGGCTCCAGCGCCACCCTGAAGGGAGTAAGCCGTAGAAAATGGATGGTTGGATGTATCAAAATCCATCCATCTATTTACTATCTCAGCTACAATCGGGCGGAAGGCGGTGTACACCCTGGACAAGTCGCCACCTCATCGCAGAATACAATGACTTGCAAATTTCAACTTATATTCAATTGAATAGACTGCAAAGACTATTCAAACTGGAAAACTTTGGTATTTTTTGCAAATATTAGCCCATTTGGAGTTTGATGCCTGCAACATGTTTCAAAAAAGCTGGCACAAGTGACAAAAAAGACAGAGGACGTTGAGGAATGCTCATCAAACGCTTATTAGGTGAACGGGCTAATTGGGAACAGGTGGGTGCCATGATTGGGTGTAAAAGCACCTTCCGTGGAATGCTCACTCATTCACAAACGAGGACGGGGCGAGGGTCACCACTTTGTCAACAAATGCCTGAGCAAATTGTTTAAGAATAACATTTCTCAACCAGCTATTGCAAGGAATTTAGACATTTCACCATCTACGCTCCGTAATATCATCAAAAGGTTCAGAGAATTTGGAGAAATCACTGCACTTAAGCGATGATATTACGGACCTTCGATCCTTCAAGCGTTACTGCATCAAGAAGCGACAGTGTGTAAAGGATATCA
>NC_084620.1:54866807-54981807 GCF_033978795.1 Nerophis ophidion | reverse complement strand
CTGATGTCGGTTTTTGATGCAATATCCGTAATATCATTGCTTACGTGCAGTGTTTTCTCCAGATTCTCTGAACCTTTTGATGATTTTACGGACCGTAGATGGTAAAACCCCCTAATTTTCTTGCAATAGTTCTTTGAGAAATGTTGTTCTAAAAATTTTCTACAATTTGCTTACAAAGTGGTGACCCTCGCCCCATCCTTGTTTGTGAATTACTCAGCATTTCGACCAACTCTAGTTACTGATAGTGGTTTATAAAGTGTTCCTGAGCCCATGTGGTGATATCCTTTACACGCTGATGTCGGTTTTTGATGCAAGGTCCGTAATATCATTGCTTAAGTGCAGTGTTTTCTCCAGATTCTCTGAACCTTTTGATGATTTTACGGACCGTAGATGGTAAAATCCCTAAATTCCTTGCAATATGTTCTTTGAGAAATGTTGTTCTAAAACTGTTCTACAATTTGCTTACAAATTGGTGACCCTCGCCCCATCCTTGTTTGTGAATTACTTAGCATTTCGACCAACTCCAGTTACTGACAGTGGTTTATGAAGTGTTCCTGAGCCCATGTGGTGATATCCTTTACACACTGATGTCGGTTTTTGATGCAAGGTCCGTAATATCATTGCTTACGTGCAGTGTTTTCTCCATATTCTCTGAACCTTTTGATGATTTCATGGACCGTAAATGGTAAAATCCCTAAATTCCTTGCAATAGTTCTTTGAGAAATGTTGTTCTAAAACTGTTCGACAATTTGCTTACAAATTGGTGACCCTCGCCCCATCCTTGTTTGTGAATTACTCAGCATTTCGACCAACTCTAGTTGCTGACAGTGGTTTATGAAGTGTTCCTGAGCCCATGTGGTGATATCCTTTACGCACTGATGTCGGTTTTAGATGAAGTACTGCCTGAGGGCTCAAAGATCCGTAATATCATTGCTTACGTGCAGTGATTTCTGCAGATTCTCTGGACCTTTTGATGATTTCACGGACCGTAGATGGTAAAATCCCTAAATTCCTTGCAATAGTTCTTTGAGAAATGTTGTTCTAAAACTGTTCTACAATTTGCTTACAAATTGGTGACCCTTGCCCCATCCTTGTTTGTGAATTACTTAGCATTTCGACCAACTCCAGTTACTGACAGTGGTTTATGAAGTGTTCCTGAGCCCATGTGGTGATATCCTTTACACACCGATGTTGGTTTTTGATGCAAGATCCGTAATATCATTGCTTACGTGCATGCAGTGTTTTCTCCAGATTCTCGGAACCTTTTGATGATTTTACGGACCGTAGATGGTAAAATCCCTAAATTCCTTGCAATAGTTCTTTGAGAAATGTTGTTCTAAAACTGTTGGACAATTTGCTCACAAATTGGTGACCCTCGCCCCCTCCTTGTTTGTGAATTACTCAGCATTTCGACCAACTCTAGTTGCTGACAGTGGTTTATGAAGTGTTCCCGAGCCCATGTGGTGATATCCTTTACACGCTGATGTCGGTTTTTGGTGCAAGATCCGTAATATCATTGCTTGTGTGCAGTGATTTCTCCAGATTCTCTGGACCTTTTGATGATTTTACGGACCGTAGATGGTAAAATCCCTAAATTCCTTGCAATAGTTCTTTGAGAAATGTTGTTCTAAAACTGTTCTACAATTTTCTTACAAATTGGTGACCCTTGCCCCATCCTTGTTTGTGAATTACTTAGCATTTCGACCAACTCTAGTTGCTGACAGTGGTTTATGAAGTGTTCCTGAGCTCATGTGGTGATATCCTTTACACACCGATGTTGGTTTTTGATGCAAGATCCGTAATATCATTGCTTACGTGCATGCAGCGTTTTCTCCAGATTCTCGGAACCTTTTGATGATTTTATGGACCGTAGATGGTAAAATCCCTAAATTCCTTGCAATAGTTCTTTGAGAAATGTTGTTCTAAAACTGTTCTACAATTCGCTTACAAATTGGTGACCCTCGCCCCATCCTTGTTTGTGAATTACTTAGCATTTCGACCAACTCTAGTTGCTGACAGTGGTTTATGAAGTGTTCCCGAGCCCATGTGGTGATATCCTTTACACGCTGATGTCGGTTTTTGGTGCAAGATCCGTAATATCATTGCTTGCGTGCAGTGATTTCTCCAGATTTTCTGGACCTTTTGATGATTTTACGGACCGTAGATGGTAGAATCCCTAAATTCCTTGCAATAGTTCTTTGAGAAATGTTGTTCTAAAACTGTTGGACAATTTGCTTACAAAGTGGTGACCCTCGCCCCATCCTTGTTTGTGAATTACTTAGCATTTTGACCAACTCTAGTTACTGACAGTGGTTTATGAAGTGTTCCCGAGCCCATGTGGTGATATCCTTTACACACTGATGTCGGTTTTTGATGGAAGATCCGTAATATCATTGCTTACATGCAGTGATTTCTCCAGATTCTCTGAACCTTTTGATGATTTTACGGACCGTAGATGGTAAAACCCCCTAATTTCCTTGCAATAATTCTTTGAGAAATGTTGTTCTAAAAATTTTCTACAATTTGCTTACAAAGTGGTGACCCTCGCCCCATCCTTGTTTGTGAATTACTTAGCATTTCGACCAACTCCAGTTACTGACAGTGGTTTATGAAGTGTTCCTGAGCCCATGTGGTGATATCCTTTACACACGGATGTCGGTTTTTGATGCAAGATCCGTAATATCATTGCTTACATGCAGTGTTTTCTCCAGATTCTCTGAACCTTTTGATGATTTTACGGACCGTAGATGGTAAAATCCCTAAATTCCTTGCAATAGTTCTTTGAGAAATGTTGTTCTAAAACTGTTCGACAATTTGCTTACAAATTGGTGACCCTGGCCCCATCCTTGTTTGTGAATTACTTAGCATTTCGACCAACTCTAGTTGCTGACAGTGGTTTATGAAGTGTTCCTGAGCCCATGTGGTGATATCCTTTACACACCGATGTCGGTTTTTGATGCAAGATCCGTAATATCATTGCTTACGTGCAGTGATTTCTCCAGATTCTCTGAACCTTTTGATGATTTCATGGACCGTAAATGGTAAAATCCCTAAATTCCTTGCAATAGTTCTTTGAGAAATGTTGTTCTAAAACTGTTCGACAATTTGCTCTCAAATTGGTGACCCTTGCCCCATCCTTGTTTGTGAATTACTTAGCATTTCATAGAAGCTGTTTTTATACCCAATCATGGCACCCACCTGTTCCCAATTAGCCTGCACACCTGTGGGATGTTCCATATTAAGTGTTTGATGAGCATTCCTCAACTTTATCAGTATTTGTTGCCACCTTTCCCAACTTCTTTGTCACGTGTTGCTGGCATCAAATTCTAAAGTTAATGATTATTTACAAAAAAAAATGTTTATGAGTTTGAACATCAAATATGTTGTCTTTGTAGCATATTCAACTGAATATGGGTTGAAAAGGATTTGCAAATCATTGTATTCTGTTTATATTTACATCTAACTCAGGAGTCACCAACGCGGTGCCCGCGGGCACCAGGTCGCCCGTAAGGACCAGAAGAGTCGCCCGCTGGCCTGTTCTAAAAAAAGCTCAAATAGCAGCACTTACCAGTGAGCTGCCTCTATTTTTAAAATTGTATTTATTTACTAGCAAGCTGGTCTCGCTTTGCCAGACATTTTTAATTCTAAGAGAGACAAAACTCAAATAGAATTTGAAAATCCAAGAAAATATTTTAAAGACTTGGTCTTCACTTGTTTGAATAAATTCATTTATTTTTTTACTTTGCTTCTTATAACTTTCAGAAAGACAATTTTAGAGAAAAAATACAACCTTAAAAATGATTTTAGTATTTTTAAACACATATACATTTTTACCTTTTAAAATTCTTCCTCTTCTTTCCTGACAATTTAAATCAATGTTCAAGTAAATTTCTTTTTTTTATTGT
The DNA here is from genome assembly GCF_033978795.1 of Nerophis ophidion. Classification (NCBI taxonomy): domain Eukaryota; kingdom Metazoa; phylum Chordata; class Actinopteri; order Syngnathiformes; family Syngnathidae; genus Nerophis; species Nerophis ophidion. The sequence continues at coordinate 54,977,902 of NC_084620.1, read as the reverse complement.
AAAGAATAATAAATACATTTTAATATAATTCTTTTTTTTCGACAGACAATATTTGTGAAATATTTCTTCAAACTTATTATGATTAAAATTCCCCAAAAATATTCTGGCGAATCTAGAAAATCATTAGAATCAAATTTAAATCTTATTTCAAAGTCTTTTGAATATCTTTTAACATTTTTGTTCTGGAAAATCTAGAAGAAATAAGGATTTGTCTTTGTTAGAAATATAGCTTGGTCCAATTTGTTATATATTCTAACAAAATGCGGATTGGATTTTAACCTATTCAAAACATGTCATCAAAATTCTAAAATTAATCTTAATCAGGAAAAATTACTAATGATGTTCCATAAATTATTTTTGTAATTTTTTCAAAAATATTTTTGGGTTGAATATTGAATTTTAAAGAGTCGAAATTGAAGATAAACTATGTTTCAAATTTTAATTTTCATTTTTTTCCCTTTTTTTTCCTCTTTTAAACCGTTCAATTAAGTGTTTTTTTCCACATTTATTCTCGACAAAACACCTTCCGTAAAAGGAAAAAAAACATACGACGGAATGACAGACAGAAATACCCATTTTTTAATATATATAAAGATGAAGTGAAGTGAATTATATTTATATAGCGCTTTTCTCTAGTGACTCAAAGTGCTTTACATAGTGAAACCCAATATCTAAATTACATTTAAACCAGTGTGGGTGGCACTGGGAGCAGGTGGGTAAAGTGCCTTGCCCAAAGACACAACGGCAGTGACTAGGATGGCGGAAGTGAGAATCGAACTTGCAACCCCCAAGTTGCTGGCACGGCCACTCTACCAACCGAGCTATACCGCCCAGATTTATTTATTAAAGGTAAATTGAGCAAATTGGCTATTTCTGGCAATTTATTTAAGTGTGTATCAAACTGGTAGCCCTTCCTATTAATCAGTAACCAAGAAGTAGCTCTTGGTTTTAGAAAGGTTGGTGACCCCTGCTCTAACACAATTTCCCAACTCATATGGAAACGGAGTGTGTGTGAGTGTGTGTGTGTGCACAAACTGGGCCGACCTTGCCTTCGTTGTCGCACGCCGTGTGGATCTGGAAGTAGTCCTTCTCGGAACAAGGCAGCTTCAGCTTGCACTCGGCCCATCCTTCCTCTTGACGGCGACGAGGAGGCAGAGGAAAGTCGGAATGTTGACATTTTAATGAGTGTAATTACCCAGGTCGTCTACTTCCTGGAGGATGAAGGAGGTGAAAGGTTGCGTACGCGAGTAGTGGTTCTCCGGGCACGGGGAACAGGACGGAGACCCCCGGCTGGAGAAGGTGTTGCTGGGACAAGGCTGGCAGGAGGCGGAGCCAGGGGCGGGGCTGAACCAGCCAGGTCTGCAGGGAAAGCACTCGGACCCGTAGGCGACACCTTGAAAGGCAAAAGAAAAAAAAAACACTCCAATGACTTTCATTTTGAACGCTTTTAGAGTTTTTTTTTAGGAGGGTGTACCTTCTATGTTTATGTCCCGTAGTAGAACAGGTTTGACCCGCTTCCCGCCCACCAGGATCCCCGTGGTTCTCCAGTACAAGATGTTGGTCCCGGCCCACAGGCTGATCTAGAAGACAAGTCATCTCGGTCTGATTCCCATCAATGCCAGTCATCACAATCAGGTCATACAGCAACACACAGTGGTGCTCGTAAGTTGACATACCCTGGGAGGGTTTCGGATTTCTTGGCCATTCTTCAGAGAATATAAAGGATAACACAAAAAACCTTTCTTCCACTCATGCTTAATGGTTGTGTGAAGCTATTTATTGGCAAACTGTGTTTATTCTTATTAAATCAAAATGACAAGAGAAAGTACCCAAATGACCCCGATCGAAAGTTGACATACCCCACTGACTTTGATAACATGCACAGAAGTTGACACCAGCAGGTTTGAATGGCTAATCAAGGTTCCAATCCTCACCTGTGACCTGTTTGTTTGTAATTCATGTGTGTGTATAAAAGGTCAGTGAGTTTCTGGGCTTCTGTCCAGTCCACTATGGACTGGACTTTTACAATATTAAGGTAGATCCACTATAGACTGGACTCTCACACTATTATGTTAAATCCACTATGGACTGGACTCTCACACTATTATGTTAGATCCACTATGGACTGGACTCTCACACTATTATGTTAGATCCACTATGGACTGGACTCTCACTATTATGTTAGATCCACTATGGACTGGACTCTCACTATTATGTTAGGTCCACTATGAACTGGACTCTCACACTATAATGTTAAATCCACTATGGATTGGACTCTCACTATTATTTTAGATCCACTATGGACTGGACTCTCACTATTATGTTGGATCCACTATGGACTGGACTCTCACTATTATGTTAGATCCACTATGGACTGGACTCTTACTATTATGTTGGATCCACTATGGACTGGATTTTTACTATTATGTTAGATCCACTATAGACTGGACTCTCACTATTATGTTAGATCCACTATGGACTGGACTCTCACTATTATGTTAGATCCATTATGGACTGGACTCTCACAATACTATGTTAGATCCACTATGGACTGGACTCTTACTATTATGTTAGATCCACTATGGACTGGACTCTCACTATTCTATTAGATCCACAATGGACTGGACTCTCACTATTATGTTAGATCCACTATCGACTGGACTCTCACTATCATGTTAGATCCACTATGGACTGGACTCTCACTATTATATTAGATCCACTATGGACTGGACTCTTACTATTATGTTAGATCCGCTATGGACTGGACTCTTACTATTATGTTAGATCCACTATGGACTGGACTCTCACACTATAATGTTAGATCCACTATGTACTGGACTCTCACTAGTTTGTTAGATCCACTATGGACTGGACTCTCACTATTATGTTAAATCCACTATGGACTGGACTCTCACACTATTATGTTAGATTTACTGTGGACTGGACTCTCACTATTATGTTAGATCCACTATGGACTGGACTCTCACTATTATGTTAGATCCACTATGGACTGCACTTTCACAATATCATGCTAGACCCACTCCACGTCTATTGAATCTGGTCTCCCCTAGAGGAGGGGTCACCCACATCTGCGATCCTCCCCAAGGTTTCTCATAGTCATTCACATCAACATCCCATTGGGTTGTGAGTTTTTCCTTGACCTTTTGTGGGCTCTGAACCGAGGATGTCATTGTGGCTTGTGCAGCCCTTTGAGACACTTGTGATATAGGGCTATATAAGTAAACATTGATTGATTTATATTCATTTATTGAGGACAAACAAATGTGTCGCAAATTGCTATGAATCGAAAAGAGTTGGGATTAATTAAGCTCGGCTTACTCTTTTTCAGACATGCTGTCATAATAAACTGGAAAAATCTGATGTATAATATTGTAACTGCATGCATGTTCGAAATCAGGGTTCCACTCACTTCATGCGTGCCCCATTCTCCGTTGTTGGTGACCTTCAACCACTTCTGCTCCTCGCTCTGGCTCATATCCTGGCACTGCTCGTTCTGGACCTGAACGCAGCCTTCGTGTTTACGCCACGACAACTGCGGGACGTGCGCGCGCTCGCGTTGATGCTTACGTAGAACTCAAAGAAGACGTTGTTGTCGGGGTACTGGTAGGTGAAGGACACGGAGCCCTGCTTCTCCAGGTGCACCACGTACACCAGCGACACCGTGCACTCGTCCCTGTTGGACTCCAGGTAGACCCCCTGCGGCGTCCACGTGGAGCTGCGGCGGGCACAGTGGCGCTCAGAAACGGCCATGGACGTGATTGTGCGCCGTCAAAGTGCCTTCATCACCTGTTACACGCCTGGGTGTCCTCGCCGTGCGGCCGCGCGTTCAGGAAGCTGGCGATGCTGATGAAGCCCGCCGGGAGGGAGTCCCACTGGTCAAAGCGGAGGCCGCTGCCCAGCGAGTAGGAGCCTGCAGCACACGGCGTGCACGACTGCGTGGACATCTCCAGGAACTCTCCAGCTGAGCAGGTGAAGGCTGCGGAGACGGGGGCGGTGAGGTGTCAAGGGGGGGGGAAGCAGGAATTTAGTACTCGAATACACACCTCAGCACTTGTTTCTGCACAGACTTATCATGTATTAATTGTCACACAACTCTTATGCTTCAAAGGCCGTTGATATAGTTATGATCAATTGTGCTGAAGTTGTACTTTTCTATCCGTGCAACGGGACAACTGGCAATCCTGGATTGTGAGTCGTCTCGTATCGTACCGTACCGCAGAGAAAAAGCAGAGACAGGGCGATATCACGAATGTCAGCACATTTGCATTTCTGAATACCGTATTTTTCGGACTATAAGTCGCAGTTTTTTTTTTTATAGTTTGGCCGGGGGTGCACTTGAACTCCAGAGCCACTTATGTGTGAAATTATTAACACATTGCCGGAAAATATCAAATAATAGTATTTAGCTCATTCACATAAGAGACTTGACGTATAAGATTTCATGGGATTTATGGGTCTTGTTCACGAGTTGGGGAAGAGTGGATCGTGAGATCGACAGGCGGATCGGTGCGGCGTCTTCAGTAATGCGGACGTTGTACCGATCCGTTGTGGTGAAGAAGGAGCTGAGCCGGAAGGCAAAGCTCTCAATTTACCAGTCGATCTACGTTCCCATCCTCACCTATGGTCATGAGCTTTGGGTCATGACCGAAAGTATAAGATCACGGGTACAAGTGGCCGAAATGAGTTTCCTCCGCCGTGTGGCGGGGCTCTCCCTTAGAGATAGGGTGAGAAGCTCTGCCATCCGGGAGGAACTCAAAGTAAAGCCGCTGCTCCTCCACATCGAGAGGAGCCAGATGAGGTGGTTCGGGCATCTGGTTAGGATGCCACCCGAACGTCTCCCTAAGGAGGTGTTTAGGGCACGTCCAACCGGTAGGAGGCCACGGGGAAGACCCAGGACACGTTGGGAAGACTATGTCTCCCGGCTGGCCTGGGAACGCCTCGGGATCCCCCGGGAAGAGCTAGACGAAGTAGCTGGGGAGAGGGAAGTCTGGGCTTTCCTGCTTAGGCTGCTGCCCCCGCGACCCGACCTCGGATAAGCGGAAGAAGATGGATGGATGGATGGATGGGATTTATGGATTAGGAGTGAGAGATTGTTTGTTAAAGGTATAGCATGTTCTATATGTTATAGTTATTTAAATGACTCTTACCATAATATGTTAGGTTAACATAGCAGTTGGTTATTTATGCCTCATATAACCTACACTTATTCAGCCTGTTGTTCACTATTCTTTATTTATTTTAAATTGCCTTTCAAATGTCTATTCTTGGTGTTGGGTTTTATCAAATAAATTCCCCCCAAAAATGCGACTTATACTCCAGTGCGACTTATATATGTTTTTTTCCAGGTGCGACTTACTGTATACTACTTATACTCCGAAAAATACGGTAATCATGTATTGTGTCTAACTGGGGCTGCTGAATTTACCGCCCTTCCTTCAGAAGCAGCCTCAGTCATGTAACTAAGGACCTCCCAAATCAAGTTTTTAACAGATTTGCAATTCCGGGGGGCGGGTGTTAGAATAATTAATTATCAGTTATTACAACTCTTATGCTTAAAAGGCTGTTACTATAGTTGTTATCAATTGTGCTGAAGTTGTACTTTTCCATCTGTGCAAAGGGACAACTGGCAATCTTGGATTGTGAGTCTTCTCGTATCGGTGTTTGTGTCCAGACCCGGTCTGCTGACTGCCAAGGGCGAACATCGAGTACCGTGACGCAGACAAAGCAGAGACAGGGCGATATCACGAGTGTCAGCACATTTGCATTTCTGAATAATCAATCATATATTGTGTCTAACTGGGGCTGCTGAAATTACCGCCCTTCCTTCAGAAGCAGCCTCAGTGATGTAACTAGGGACCTACCAAATCAAGTTCTCAACAGCATTGCAATTCCGGGGGGCAGGTGTTAAAATAATTATGTATTAGTTATCACACAACTCTTATGCTTAAAAGGCTGTTGCTATAGTTATTATCAATTGTGCTGAAGTTGTACTTTTCTATCTGTTTTAATATTCAATGTTTTATCTTTTATACGTCATATTGCATTGTAATTAGCTTCTGATGTGTGTGTGTGTGTGTGTGTGTGTGTGTGTGTGTGTGGGGTGGGGGTGGGGGGGTTAAAGGTGAAGTTATGTGTTCACAGATTAAAGCAAGCTATAAGAGACTGGCTGAACAACAACACATAACTTTCTCAACTTCACCTTGAACACCCACATCAGACGCTGAGGACAATGCAATAAGAAGTATAAACGATAAAACATTGAATAATAAATTAGTGAAAGTTTGACTTATGCCTTGTTTCTTTCCCTGATGACCTCCTTAATTTTTTGTAATTCCTGTATTTTCTTGAATTGCCGCTGAGTCAAAGTCGCTTTGCAAAATAATTAGCGCATGCTTAGTATTACCGCCGGCTCAGGATTAACGCCGGGTCAAACTCGTTTCGCAAAATAATTAGCTCATGGCTAGAATTTCCACAGGGTCAAACGCGTCACGTCACGAGTGACCCATCACCTGTCATCATTTTCAAAATGGAGGAGGCTGATTTCAATCATTTTAAATCGCATAAAGGGAAGAAGATTAAGAGCTATTCAGTAGGATTTAAGGTCCAAGCTATTAAATACGCAAAAAAAGAACTATGCTTTATCAATATACCGTAGCTGCGTGTGTCAAATTTGAGTCATTAAATGACTCCCGCCTCCTGGTGGTAGAGAGCGCTAGTGATCCTTCTTGCGACTACTCGGCTGCAGAAGAAGTGACAACAAGCAGCAAGAGTTTATTTTTTCCTCTCGCTTGCACTTTTAACATGGAGGATTACATATCTAAAATAAAACAGTTTTCTAAACTGGAATTTCAAGCGAAGCAGGAGGTAATAAAGGAAGATCTCCATCGAAACAGAGAGATTTTTAAAACTGAAGAAAGATAAGGAAGACTTCTATAAACAAGTTATCAATGCTTTTGATCGGAAGGAGCTGCGCATGGACTTCATTTATAAGTAAAAGTAAGACCATAATAATGTGTTTTTAATTAAATGTGCTTTTCATGATGGTATCCTTACATCACACTCAAATTTATAAGCGCAGGCCTACATTTACCGCATGCCTTTGGTAAGCGCCGGAGTGAGAAGAGGTTTTAAATTAATGAGCGCCCCGGCGGCAATTAAAAGAAATACATTAATCAGAAATATCAAGCAGCCAAAAACGCTGCAAACATGGAGAAATACGGAGAAAGTGTTTTGCATAAATGTGAGTAACTTTAAATGATAAATACAGTAGAGGCCAAATTCTCCTTCTCATTCAATGTGTTTTCCTTACTTCCAAACCTGTTGATAAAACAAGAAATTCCACTAATCAAGAGTATCAGGTGACTACCTCTTGAAGCTCATGGAGAGAATGCCAAGAGTGTGCAAATCAGTAATGGCTATTCTGAAGAAAGTAGATTATTAAACATGTTTTCAGTTATTTTACCTTTTTTTTTTTGTTAAGTACATAACTCCACATGTGTTCATTCATAGTTTTCTCCCCACACATTCTGGAAATGCTATTGCAAAAATAAAAAAGAACATAAAAAATATTGGAATGAGGTGAAATCTATCAAGAAAAAGTTGCAATGTTGACATAAAGCTGCCATGCAGGCAGTTTTTTTTCTTTTGTCTTTATTTTACCTTGTAAAAACCATCTTTACCATGAATTGATTAACGTGGACCCCGACTTAAAGAAGTTAAAAAACTTATTGGGATTTTACCATTTAGTGGTCAATTGTACGGAATATGTACTGTACTGTGCAATATACTAATAAAAGTTTCAATCAATCAATTAGTTTCATATTTTTTTGCCATTGCTAAAAAAAAAAAAAAAAGACAAAAAAATCCATGTTATAATGAATTATTTTCAAAGCTCCAATTAGTAAAAAAAAAATTCACTTTAAAATGTTTTATGTGGTAAGTATTGCATATATTGTGTAGTTGCCATAAAATAAACAAAGTTTTCTTTGACAAAAGAGCATAAAACAAACTAAATAATAGTAAAAACGTAAAATCGACGGATATATCTGAAGTTGATCTCGTAACTTAAGTGTTGAAAGTTAAAAAAAAAAAAAACTAAAAAAATGTATCACTTTCTGAGTGGGGCACTTCTTGGATCCCAAATATATTTAGTGGTATTTTATTGATCTTTTCATTGCGATTACCTCAAAAATATAAATTAAAAATATAAATAAATTAAAATCAATGGTGTCCTGCATTATTGATCTTTTATGGCTCTAATTAGGGCTTCACGGTGGCAGAGGGGTTAGTGCGTCTGCCTCACAATACGAAGGTCCTGCAGTCCTGGGTTCAAATCCAGGCTCGGGATCTTTCTTTGTGGAGTTTGCATGTTCTCCCCGTGAGTGCGTGGGTTCCCTCCGGGTACTCGGGCTTCCTCCCACTTCCAAAGACATGCACCTGGGGATAGGTTGATTGGCAACACTAAAAATTGGCCCTAGTGTTTGAATGTGAGTGTGAATGTTGTCTGTCTATCTGTGTTGGCCCTGTGATGATGTGGTGACTTGTCCAGGGTGTACCCCGCCTTCCGCCCGATTGTAGCTGAGATAGGCGCCAGCGCCCCCCGCAACCCCAAAAGGGAATAAGCGGTAGAAAATGGATGGATGGATAGGGCTCTAATTACTAAATACTGCATATTTCAGTTCTACTATTAAAAAAACAAAGATTTTTTGACAGAAAAGCCATAAAACCTTTTTTTTTTCTTAAAGTTGATATAGAGAATTAGTGTAAGCGTTAAATAAAAATTAATGAAAAAAAAATTGACTTATTTTTAACATTTTAATAACTGAGACCCTTTATGGTCCCCGGGACCCCTAAAGGAAAAATAAATTTTAAAAATCCATATATTTTGTAATGGTTTGAAAATGAAAAATATCAAAACGGCCCCCGCGTGCTTTAATTTTTCCGTGTCCAAGCTTTTGATGTGACAATCTAGAATGTAAATAGTCACATTGGACACACCTTCTCCCTGGAATGCGCTCATAATGTTATTTCCCATTTGGGATCAATTAAGTAATATCCAATTAATTTTGGTCTAATTAAGAGACAAAACACACAAAAACAGCCCAATGACTTTGGCTTTTATGGTGGGTGTGGCCAACACAGGCCAACAAGGAACTATTAATTAAATGTTGAAACAAAAGGTGTGGGTGCAGGATTTCACTTTCACTTGTTTAATACTAGTGAAGTAGAACTCGTTTTTTCATCTTGATGTGAGTTTTCAGTGAACAAAACACAAATCTGGTTGTGGTGCTGATCCAGATCTGGTTTGCTTGGCCTCGGGGGGAGGTCTCGCCTTTGCTGAGTTTATTACGACGTCAAGTGGGTCTAACATAATAGTGGAGAGTCCAGTCCATAGTGAATCCCACATAATAGTGAGAGTCCAGTCCATAGTGGATTTAACATAATAGTGACAGTCCAGTCCATAGTGGATTTAACATAATATTGTGAGAGTCCAGTCCATAGTGGATTTAACATAATAGTGAGAGTCCAGTCCATAGGGGGTCTAACATAATAGTGAGAGTCCAGTCCATAGTGGGTCTAACATAATAGTGAGAGTCCAGTCCATAGTGGATCTAACATAATAGTGGAGAGTCCAGTCCATAGTGGATCTAACATAATAGTGGAGAGTCCAGTCCATAGTTGATCTAACATAATAGTGAGAGTCCAGTCCATAGTGGATCCAACATAATAGTGAGAGTCCATTCCATAGTGGATCTAACATAATAGTGAGAGTCCAGTCCATAGTGGATCCAACATAATAGTGAGAGTCCATTCCATAGTGGATCTAACATAATTGTGAGAGTCCAGTCCATAATGGATCTAACATAATAGTGAGAGTCCAGTCCATAGTGGATCTAACATAATAGTGACAGTCCAGTCCATAGTGGATCTAACATAATAGTGGAGAGTCCAGTCCATAGTGGATCTAACATAATAGTGGAGAGTCCAGTCCATAGTGGATCCAACATAATAGTGAGAGTCCATTCCATAATGGATCTAACATAATAGTGAGAGTCCAGTCCATAGTGGATCTAACATAATAGTGAGAGTCCAGTCCATAGTGGATTTAACATAATATTGTGAGAGTCCAGTCCACAGTGGATCTAACATAACAGTGAGAGTCCAGTCCATAGTGGATCCAACATAATAGTGAGAGTCCAGTCCATAGTGGATCTAACATAATAGTGAGAGTCTAATGGAACTCACATAATAGTGAGAGTCCAGTCCATAGTGGATCTAACATAATAGAGTGAGCGTCCAGTCCATAGTGGATCTAACATAATAGTATGAGAGTCTAGTCCATAGTGGATCTAACATAGTAGAGTGAGAGTCCAGTCCATAGTGGATCTAACATAATAGTGAGAGTGGATTTAACATAAAAGTGTGAGTCCAGTCCATAGTGGATTTAACATAATAGTATGAGAGTCCAGTCCGTAGTGGATCTAACATAATAGTGTGAGAGTCTAGTCCATAGTGGATCTAACATAATACTGAGAGTCCAGTCCATAGTGGATCTAACATAATAATGAGAGTCCAGTCCATAGTGGATCTAACGTAGTAGTGAGAGTCCAGTCCATAGTGGATCTAACATAATAGTGAGAGTCCAGTCCATAATGGATCTAACATAATAGTGAGAGTCTAATGGATCTAACATAATAGTGAGAGTCCAGTCCATAATGGATCTAACATAATAGTGAGAGTCCAGTCCATAGTGGATCCAACATAATAGTGAGAGTCCAGTCCATAGTGGATCCAACATAATAGTGAGAGTCCAGTCCTAAGTGATTCTAACATAATAGTGAAAGTCAGTCCATAGTGGATCTAACATAATAGTGAGAGTCCAGTCCATAGTGGATCTAACATAATAGTGACAGTCCAGTCCATAGTGGATCTAACATAATAGTGAGAGTCCAGTCCATGGTGGATCCAACATAATAGTGGGAGCCCAGTCCATAGTGGATCCAACATAATAGTGAGAGTCCAGTCCATAGTGGATCTAACATAATAGTGAGAGTCCAGTCCATAGTGGATCTAACATAATAGTGAGAGTCCAGTCCATAGTGGATCCAACATAATAGTGAGAGTCCAGTCCATAGTGGATTTAACATAATATTGTGAGAGTCCAGTCCATAGTGGATTTAACATAATAGTGAGAGTCCAGTCCATAGTGGGTCCAACATAATAGTGAGAGTCCAGTCCATAGTGGGTCTAACATAATAGTGAGAGTCCAGTCCATAGTGGATCCAACATAATAGTGGAGAGTCCAGTCCATAGTGGATCCAACATAATAGTGGAGAGTCCAGTCCATAGTGGATCTAACATAATAGTGAGAGTCCAGTCCATAGTGGATTTAACATAATATTGTGAGAGTCCAGTCCATAGTGGATTTAACATAATAGTGAGAGTCCAGTCCATAGTGGGTCCAACATAATAGTGAGAGTCCAGTCCATAGTGGGTCTAACATAATAGTGAGAGTCCAGTCCATAGTGGATCCAACATAATAGTGGAGAGTCCAGTCCATAGTGGATCTAACATAATAGTGGAGAGTCCAGTCCATAGTTGATCTAACATAATAGTGAGAGTCCAGTCCATAGTGGATCCAACATAATAGTGAGAGTCCATTCCATAGTGGATCTAACATAATAGTGAGAGTCCAGTCCATAATGGATCTAACATAATAGTGAGAGTCCAGTCCATAGTGGATCTAACATAATAGTGTGAGTCCAGTCCATAGTGGATCTAACATAATAGTGACAGTCCAGTCCATAGTGGATCCAACATAATAGTGGAGAGTCCAGTCCATAGTGGATCCAACATAATAGTGAGAGTCCATTCCATAATGGATCTAACATAATAGTGAGAGCCCAGTCCATAGTGGATCTAACATAATAGTGTGAGTCCAGTCCATAGTGGATCCAACATAATAGTGAGAGTCCAGTCCATAGTGGATTTAACATAATATTGTGAGAGTCCAGTCCACAGTGGATCTAACATAACAGTGAGAGTCCAGTCCATAGTGGATCTAACATAATTGTGAGAGTCTAATGGAACTAACATAATAGTGAGAGTCCAGTCCATAGTGGATCTAACATAATAGAGTGAGCGTCCAGTCCATAGTGGATCTAACATAATAGTATGAGAGTCCAGTCCATAGTGGATCTAACATAGTAGTGAGAGTCCAGTCCATAATGGATGTAACATAATAGTGAGAGTCCAGTCCATAGTGGATCCAACATAATAGTGTGAGTCCAGTCCATAGTGGATCTAACATAATACTGAGAGTCCAGTCCATAATGGATCTAACATAACAGTGAGAGTCTAATGGATCTAACATAATAGTGAGAGTCCAGTCCATAGTGGATCTAACATAACAGTGAGAGTCTAATGGATCTAACATAATAGTGAGAGTCCAGTCCATAGTGGATCTAACATAATAGTATGAGAGTCCAGTCCATAGTGGATCTAAAATAGTAGAGTGAGAGTCCAGTCCATAGTGGGTCTAAAATAATAGTGAGAGTCCAGTCAATAGTGGATCTAACATAATAGTGAGAGTCCAGTCCATAATGGATCCAACATAATAGTGAGAGTCCAGTCCATAGTGGATTTAACATAATAGTGAGCGTCCAGTCCATAGTGGTATTGATCACAGGTGGTACTCACAGCAGTCCATTCCTCTGCTGGGGGGCGGTAGGTCAGAGCAGGAACCAGGACTGAGTGGGATGGCGACCCGCCACCGTGACCCCGTGGTGTCGCACTCGGTGTACTGGTAGATGTAGTCCGTCTGTCGGAAGAACGGACGTCGTTAAAGCTGTCACCAGAGAACATGCGCAGCCATTAATGCACGACTGTGACGGGGTGACCCTGATCGCCGTGGCAACCGGCACTAATGGGCCATAAAGGCCATTTGTTTAATGCACGTTTTTGCCGGAGGGGGAGGGGGGGGGGCAATCATTCCCCAGAGTGCTCTTGTTGACGTTTTGCTGCGTCTCCTATGGACAAAACGCTGCACCGATACCGATCCCCTCCCCCCCCGGGGGAGGTAAACAAAACCCACCCTCGCCTCGCCACCTCACCTGCCTCCAGACAACCCCCAGCAACGCCAACCGCCAAACACCTGCCGTGTTTGCACAAAAATAAGGGACAATAAAAGGTGAAAACCGATAAGGATAATGCTGGTCTCTCGGATGACTCACGCCGGTTGTCATGGCGACGGATGAGAGGAAAGGGGGATGATTAAAAAAAAAAAGAAAAGAAAAAGGCATCTACATGACAACAACTGTGCAGGAGATTGCACAAAGAGGAAGTGGAATGGAACAGAATGCACAAATAATAAATAAAATAGCTGCTCTGCTTAGCTTAGTACAAGCAGATAGCCTGCAAATACTGTCGTGGTCTATAAGAGCTGGGAAAATATTAAGACTCGGGGGGGCCACATTGTTATTAGGGTCCTTGGCCCATTGCAAAGGACTCCTTTGGAGTCCTTTGCAATGGGCCAAGGACCCTATATTATTCTTTCTTTCATTTGACCCCCTTAACATGCTTCAAAACTCACCAAATTTGACACACACATCGGTCTGGCATGCTTTCCCAACTTATTAGGCAGCCAAACCAGAAAAATCAAAATTGCGCGCTAGCGCCCCCTAGGAAGGAAAGAAAAACAGACTGCTTGTAACTTCCGTTAGGAATGTCGTACAGACATGAAACAAAAACTGTCACGTAGGTCTTACTTAGACCTACATTTCATAATTCTACCTTCTAGGGCAAAAATCAACAGGAAGTTGGAAAAAAACCCCTTCAAAACAAAATTTTCGCAAAAAAAATCAATTTTTGCCTCTTTGAGCTGAAATTTGACCCCCTGAAAATGCTTCAAAACTCAGCAAAATTGGCACACACATCAGGACTCACAGAAATTTAGATCTAATGAAAATAAATAAATAAATAAATAAAAAAACTCAAAATTGTGCTCTAGCGCTTTTTTGGAATAAAACACAGAAAAAACTGCTTCTAGGAAGAAAACACAGACAAAACTGCTTGTAACTTCCGGTAGGAATGCCGGAAAGACATGAAACAAAAACTTCTATGTAGGTCTCACTTAGACCTACATTTTAAAATTGACATCCTTCAGCAAAAATCAACAGGAAGTTAAAAATTACCCCTTCAAAAAATAAAAGTTTTGCAAACACCCGTCACCTTTTTTCAAACATTATCTCCTCTGAGCTAGTTTGTCATTTCGGCTTCAAACTCGCACAGAAGAGAGATTGAACCCTTCTGATTAAAAGTATAGAACAGAGTTTTGATTAGTGCTCCGGTTTTGATTTTACGTGCCTTCAAAGAACCCCTGTGCAAAGTTACCTCAAAAATGTCATTTTTGCCTCTTTGAGCTGTAATTTGACCCCTTTAAAATGCTTCAAAGTGCAAGTTAAAGCTCTACTATACAAATCGAAAGCCATTTATCAACAACATCCAGAAACGCCGATCTGTATTTTGACCCCCTTACCATGCTTCAAAACTCACCAAATCTTACACACACATCAGGACTGGCAAAAATTGCCATCTAATAAAAAAATCAAACCCTAGAAATCAAAATTGCGCTCTAGCGCCCCCTAAGAAAAAAAACAGATAAAAGTGCTTGTAACTTCTGTTAGGAATGTCGTAGAGACATGAAACAAAAACCTCTATGTAGGTCTGACTTAGACCGGGGCTTGAGTAGCGCCGGCAGCAGCCAAAGGCGGACCCGACCAACGCTGCTTGCAGCTTTAATTGTTATTATTCATTATCAACAGTGCTATTTCTATTGCTCCATTTGTAGTGTAATAATGCTCACTGTCATTTATGTATTATTCATTTATTTGACTAACTGCTTCTTTGCTATCACTTTTACATCATATTTGTACTTATTCTATTTGCTGATGTTGTTGTATTGTTGTTGTTGTTATGTTTGCTGTTGTTGTCGTCGTCGTCATCTCCTTGTCATATTCCCCTTTTTGTCCCCACAATTTCCCCCTCTTGTCTTCCTTTTTTTCCCTCTTTCTATCCCCTCCTGCACCAAATAATAATATAAATACATTTGAAAAAGTCAAATACAAATAATGCAACAACAGAAGTATCCCACATTTCAATTGTACGGCCGATAAGGGCATCTACATCAACATCGCTTTAGTTTTTTTTTTCCAATTTGTCGCACTTTTATTATTATTATTGTGCAATTTAATATTATTTTTTTTTTTTACTTTTCGTTCGACTACTTTTACCGTATTGCTTTTGCACTATCATGTTTAGCTCATTCATTGTTTACATTCTGTGTTTTTTTTTGCTCTATGCTTTTTAACCTGTAATACACAGCCAGCCTAAATAGCATGTTAGCTATTAGCTTGCAGTCATGCAGTGACTGATAAGTCAATAACAGCGACGAAACTCACCTTTGTGCATTCACGCACAGTACAAAGCATTTGGTGGACAAAATGAGACAAAGAATGAGTGGCATAAAACATGTATTTCTGCGGCATCATCAGAGAAAGTTGTTGTCAGGCTTGCCACTGACAGTTTGTTTGTGTTTTAGTTTTTCCTCTGTGTGTGTTGAGTATTTCCTGTTTTAGTTCCTGTCAGCGCTCTTATTTTGTCTGTTTCCTGTTTTTTTCCCTGTGCGCTGTTTTCCCCTCAGCTGCGGCTGATTGGCACCTGGCCACACCTGGTGTCAATCAGCCCAAACCTATTTTACCTGCTTTGTTCCTCCAGTCAGTGCTGGATTATTGTCGTTCTTGTCGTTGCTACCTGTCGTGTCGTATCATATCGTGTCAATGCAGCGTAGCGGTGAGCTATATTTGATAGTGGTTCGTAGTTTATTGTTTTTTGTTCCCTGCTCCCAAGTTTGTTTTCATATTACAAGTACGACTTCTGTTTCTTGCTCGATACCTACTAGCTTCCGAAACACGATCTTTCGAAATGATCGCTGCATAATACACTGTACTTTGTATGTGTGGTCCAATCCAACCGTGTTCGCTTGACATCTCTGTTCCATAGTAAAGCTTCACCGTCATCTTTCGTGAATGTAAACAATGAAACACCGGCTGTGTTTGTGTTGCTCAAGGCGGCCGCAATACACCACTTCCCACCTACAGCTGTCTTCTTTGATGTCTCCATTGTTCATTGAACAAATTGTGATAGATTCAGGCCTTTTTGTTTGTTATCCGCCCACGTGCGCGCTTTTTCTTTCTACCCTTTGTTTGTTTTTTTGTCTTAGTGTTGTAAATCAAATCATGTTTTCTCACTCCATGCCTACCTCCTTCTCTGCATCTTGGGGTTCGCCACCAACTAAGTTTGACAGTTGTACATGTAAACAAACTGTTTAGTAACAGTCCAGACAACGGTGTGTTCAAGGGCCGCTGAAATTAGTTGGACAAAACGGTTTAAACACAATATCAGTAAAGCATGAAGACAAACGTATTAAAAAGTGGGCTTTCTAACAATTGGGAAGGTTTGTCCTCCTACAGAAAACATATTACAACAAAAAGCATAATGTTCACCCCTTTGTTTTTCTGTTTCCATACATATTTGGAAAAAGCTCTACAGGGCGCCGCTAAAGAGCCGCCTGTGGCTCGAGAACCACGGGTTGCTGACCGCCGGTCTTTAACATCATGTTGTTTGTAAATAAAATGTCAAACATACGATTTAAAAATGCATCTCTCATGTCTTTGTCAGAACAGCCGGGTCTGGACCGCTCCAGGCCGGGTAGTGCTGGCCCCTGGAGGCTTAAAGGCCTACTGAAAGCCACTACTAGCGACCACGAAGTCTGATAGTTTATATATCAATGATGAAATATTAACATTGCAACACATGCCAATACAGCCTTTTTAGTTTCTGGACATCTGTGTTGCTGAATCTATCGCAATTTGTTCACTGAACAATGGAGACATCAAAGAAGAAAGCAGTAGGTGGGAAGCGGTGTATTGCGGCCGGCTTTAGCAACACAAACACAGCCGGTGTTTCATTGTTTACATTCCCGAAAGATGACGGTGAAGCTTTGCTATGGAACGAAGCGGTCAAGCGACCACGGTTGGATTGCACCACAGACACAAAATACAGTGTATTATGCAGCGATCATTTCGAAAGATCGTGTTTCTAACCCTTGCGAAGGGCAGAGATGGGCATCGCCACCACCCGTCGACTGGTGCTGAAGAAAAGTGCGGGGCGGACCTTCAGGTTGTACAGGTACGACCATATAATCTCACTAAAACATTTGTAAAAAAATAAGGAGATAAGGGATTTTCCAGAATTATCCTAGTAAATGTGTCTAATAACATTTGACTAGCTCCCACTGGGGCTTCACGGTGGCAGAGGGGTTAGTGCGTCTCCCTCACAATACGAAGTTCGTGCAGTCCTGGCTTCAAATCCAGGCTCGGGAACTTTCTGTGTGGAGTTTGCATGTCCTCCCCGTGAATGCATGGGTTCCCTCCGGGTACTCCGGCTTCCTCCCACTTCCAAAAACATGCACCTGGGGATAGGTTGATTGGCAACACTAAATTGGCCCTAGTGTGTGAATGTGAGCGTGAATGTTGTCTGTCTATCTGTGTTGGCCCTGCGATGAGGTGGCGACTTGTCCAGGGTGTACCCTGCCTTCCGCCCGATTGTAGCTGAGATAGGCGCCAGCGCCCCCCGCGACCCCAAAAAAGGGAATAAGCGGTAGAAATGGATGGATGGATAGCTCCCACTGCCCTCGTCTTTTCTTTCTTCTAGTCCTTCACTCTCACTTTCCTCATTTACGAATAAATGATAAATGGGTTGTACTCGTATAGCGCTTTTCTACCTTCAAGGTACTCAAAGCGCTTTGACACTACTTCCACATTTACCCATTCTCGCACACTGATGGAGGGAGCTGCCATGCAAGGCGCTAACCAGCGCCCATCAGGAGCAAGGGTGAAGTGTCTTGCTCAGGACACAACGGACGTGACAAAGTTGGTACTAGGTGGGGATTGAACCAGGGACCTTCGGGTAGCGCACGGCCACTCTCCCACTGCGCCACGAATCTTTGATCCTTGCTCAAATCATGGGGAAATTGTCGCTTTCTCGGTCCGAATCGCTCTAGCTGCTGGTGGCCATGATTGTAAACAATGTGAGGATGGGAGGAGCTCCACAACCCGTGACGTCACGCGCACATCGTCTGCTACTTCCGGTAGAGGCAAGGTTTTTTTTATTAGCGACCAAAAGTTGTGAACTTTATCGTGGATGTTCTCTACTAAATCCTTTCAGCAAAAATATGAAAATATGGCGAAATGATCAAGTATGACACATAGAATGGACCTGCTATCCCCGTTTAAATAAGAAAATCTCATTTCAGTAGGCCTTTAAAGAATCCCACAGACCGCCTCGGTGTGGAGCGTTTTTTGTATTCGTCAAAAACAACCAGTAAAAACGACCAGAAAACGGTAGATACGATTAGACCAATTCAGGCAATTTGCTGGATTAATTGATAATTAGACAACATAATAAAAATGTCGGCGTTTATATAAAAGACACAATAAGAGGCGCGCTCACCTCGTCACATCGCCGCGGTGCGGAGTCCTCGCCAGCCGCCTTCTGAGCGGCGAGGACGAGCACCAGGCAGCGGGGGAACCAGGAGGCCCAGGCCGGCTCCCACATCCTACACTCGGATCACGAACGGCCCGTTGTCCCGCCGCCTGTAGCCGGAGAGTGTGTGCGGAGTGTGGATCATAGATGCGCCTGTCACTCGCTCGCACACTGCCGGTCAAGCCAACACGGACGCGCGCGTGTCAGTTCCGGTTTTCAAAATAAAACACACTTCCGGCGGGATAATTAAAAATCAACAACTTTTTATTCGACCCCTTTTTGTCAGAGTTTGTTGTTGGTGAACCCCAAGAGGCAGAGAAGGAGGCAGGCATTGCGTAGGAAAACATAATTTAATTTAACACTAAGACAAAACCTGAGATGAGATAGCGACTTGTCCAGGGTGTACGCCGCCTTCCGCCCCATTGTAGCTGAGATAGGCACCAGCGACCCCAAAAGGGAATAAGCGGTAGAAAATAGATCAGGGGTCAGGAACCTTTTTGGCTGAGGGAGCCATGAAAGCCAAATATTTCAAAATGTATTTCCGTGAGAGCCATATCATATTTTTTTAAACAGAATACAACTAAATGCGTGCATTTTTAAGTAAGACCAACATTTTTAGAGTATAATAAGTCTCTTATTCTTTTTAATAACATTGTTATTATGAAGCTAACCAATAATAAATAAAATGTCATGTCTGTTGATCATGTTTTTGTTTGGCCACGTGCTGTTTGTCCTTTGGACTCTTTAAGTTCCTGTTTTTTTCCACTCCCTTGTCTGGTTTCCTTGGTTACTCATTTTGTCCACCTGTCTCTGGTGGACAAAACGCCCGCTCGCCTGCTTCCCGAGCACTAATCAGAGGCAGTATTTAAGCTCGTCTTTGCCAGTCAGTCGCCCTGTGCTGACTTGTTTCATGCCTTGCCATAGTTTCATGCTTCATGCCATGCCAAGTAAGTTTTGTTTGATTTACCTTCTTAGTCTGTTTATGCGTTAGCTTTGTTCTTTAGCCCAAGTTGTGCCTCTGCTGTGAGCGATTTTTGTTTGTATATTTTTTTAGTTAAAATTAAATCATGTTTTTACCTAAATGCCATGTCCCGAGTAGTCCGTCTGCCTTCCTGGGAGAACGACCCCGCAGCAACCTGCAACCCCCCCATCGTGACATAAAATACTTCTTACCATTAATGCGACTTCTTGAACAGGTGCGGTAGAAAACGAATGGATGGATTGAAAATGCATGGGAATGTTTTGTGTTTTGCATGTTATTTTTAGCACTGTGATTACCAGCGAAATATTCATAATTATCGCGTTAAGCAATGTCAGCTAAGATTTATCTGAGAGCCAAATGCAGTCATAAAAAGAGCCACATCTGGCTTTAGAGCCATAGGTTCCCTACCCCTGAAATAGATGGATGGATGGATGGACTAAGACAAAACCGAACAAAAGGGTACAAACAAAAGGCGCACACGAGGCGGATAACAAACTTGGCTAAGAACAAAAACACTTACTGTGACACAACAGATCTATGGCATGAACAGAGTGAACAGAAGAAGACAAAGCTACAAGCGACAAGACAGGTAGTGGTGACATCGACACGACACTACAATAATCTAGCACTGACTGGAGGAGAAAACAGGTCTAAATAGGAATCGGGCTGATTGACACCAGGTGTGGCCAGGTGCCAATCAGCCAAAGCTGAGGGGACACAGCAGGCAGGGAGACAAACAGGAAGCTGAACCAAAATAAGAGTGCTGACAGGAACTAAAGACAGGAAATACTACACACACACACAGAGGAAAAACTAAAACACAACCACTTGTTTAGCTCAGTCATTGTTTATGTTCTTTGTTTGTTGTTTCGCTCTATGCTTTTTAAACAGCAAAGCACTTCGGTTCAATTTTAAAATGGTTGTAAATGTGATATATAAATACTTGCCTTGCCTTTCTAGTGGAAAATGAGCCTGTCACTCACTCACACGCCGACCGTCAAGCCAACGTGCCGGACGCGCGCGTGTCAGTTCCTGTTTTCAAAATAAAACACACTTCCGGCGGGATAATAGAAAAAAACAACAACTTTTTATTCGACCCCTTTTTGTCAGAGTTTGTTGTTGGTGAACCCCAAGATGCACGGAAGGAGGCAGGCATTGCGTAAGAAAACATAATTTGATTTAACACTAAGACAAAACCTGCGATGAGGTGGCGACTTGTCCAGGGTGTACACCACCTTCCGCCCGATTGTAGTTGAGATAGGGAATAAGCGGTGGAAAATAGATGGATGGATGGATGGACTAAGACAAAACCGAACAAAAGGGTACAAACAAAAGGCGCGCACGAGGCGGATAACAAACTTGGCTAAGAACAAAAACACTTACTGTGACACAACGGATCTATGGCATGAACAGAGTGAACAGAAGAAGACAAAGCTACAAGCGACAAGACAGGTAGTGGTGACATCGACACGACACTACAATAATCTAGCACTGACTGGAGGAGAAAACAGGTCTAAATAGGAATCGGGCTGATTGACGCCAGGTGTGGCCAGGTGCCAATCAGCCAACGCTGAGGGGACACAGCACACAGGGAAACAAACAGGAAACTGAACCAAAATAAGAGTGCCGACATGAATTAAAGACAGGAAATACTACACACACACACACACACACACAGAAGAAAAACTAAAACACAACCACTTGTTTAGCTCAGTCATTGTTTATGTTCTTTGTTTGTTGTTTCGCTTTATGCTTTTTAAACAGCAAAGCACTTTGGTTCAATTTAAAAATGGTTGTAAATGTGATATATAAATAGTTGCCTTGCCTCTAGTGGAAAATGAGCCTGTCACTCACTCACACGTCAGTTCCTATTTTCAAAATAAAACACACTTCCGGCGGAAGGACCCCGGAGGGATAAAGTTCAGGCTTGTGCTGCTTTTTCTTTCTTTTTTTACTACTTTTTATTCGACCACTTTTACCGTATTGCTTTTGCACGATCGCGTTTAGCTTATTTATTGTTTATGTTCTTTGTTTGTTTGGTTTTTTTGCTCTACGCTTTTGAACCTGTAAAGCACTTTGGTTCAATTTAAAAATTGCTGTAAATGTGATATATTAGTGGTTCTCAAATGGAGGTACTTGAAGGTATGCCAAGGGGTACTTGAGATTTTTTTTTTTAAATATTCTAAAAATAGCAATTATTCAAAAATGTTTTATAAATATATTTATTGAATAATACTTCAACAAAATATGAATGTAAGTTCATAAACTGTGAAAAGAAATGCAGCAATGCAATATTCAGGGTTGACAGCTGGATTTTGTGGACATGTTCCATAAATATTGATGTTAAAGAGTTCTTTTTTGGTGAAGAAATGTTTAGAATGAAGTTCATGAATACAAGAATAAACGGTAGAAATTCGATGGATTGATGACTTTAGACTGTTTTTAACTTTTTTTTAACTGCTTTTCATCTAACACAGCGTTTCTCAAAGTGTGGGGCTGGCCCCACCTGTGGGGAATAGAGACATCAATCAATCAATCAATGTTTACTTATATAGCCCTAAATCACTAGTGTCTCAAAGGGCTGCACAAACCACTACGACATCCTCGGTAGGCCCACATAAGGGCAAGGAAAACTCACACCCAGTGGGACGTCGGTGACAATGATGACTATGAGAACCTTGGAGAGGAGGAAAGCAATGGATGTCGAGCGGGTCTAACATGATACTGTGAAAGTTCAATCCATAATGGATCCAACACAGCAGCGAGAGTCCCGTTCACAGCGGAGCCAGCAGGAAAACATCCCAAGCGGTGGCGGATCAGCAGCGCAGAGATGTCCCCAGCCGATACACAGGCGAGCGCTAAGATCGAGGAGCAGCAACATAGATGACGCATCAGAATCCATCGTTAGCAATAGATCATTAGTCATTTTTGCGAGGGCTGTCTCCATGGAGTGATTTGCCCTGAAACCGGATTGAAAGGTTTCACATAGATTGTTAGACGCTAAGTGTTCATTTAACTGCTCCGCATCAATTTTTTTCGAGGATTTTTAAAATAAAGGGAAGGTGAGACACCGGTCGGTAGTTTACCATGAGGTCAGGATCGAGGTTAGGTCTTTTAAGAAGAGGATGAATAACCGCTTTTTTGAATGACATGACATGACATGACAGGAGGGGCGCGAGGAACGGGAGGGAATTTGACTTTAAAACATTTTTTTATTATTATATTCTTGCGGCGGCAATGACCAAGAAGAACGCGGAGTTGGAATATAATTACAACACTTTATGTACATATTTATATCATATTTACATATTTATATAATATGTAACTACAAGCTCCATTCACAGACAGAGTCCCATTGCTTTTATGAGCGGTCGAGCGAGTCAAAAGCCGATTTTTTTATTTTTTTTTATTTGTGGCGGCCGTAATTCTTTCGTGGCGAGCCGCCACAAATAAATGAATGTATGGGAAACCCTGACTTGAATGTTACTCAATAAATTTGAACATGTTAAGCGTGGCATTAGCGTTCTGTTGTGGCGATGGGGGCAGGTGGGGCTTGAAAACGCCCCCTTGTCCAAAGTGGGGGATGACAAAAAAAGTTTGAGAACCACTGATCTAACAAATTATTCTTAGGGTAAATTGTATTTGCTATTTCTGTTTTAAATGTTATTTTTTGCAGTCTGTCCTTTGCCTTTATTTCTTTGTGGTGTACAGCCATTTGTTCTTCAACTCTGGTTGTTTTTAAAGGGTTTTATAAATAAAGTTGGTATGGTATGGTATATAGAAAAAGTTGCCTTTCTAGTGGAAAATAACGCGCAGAACTCACGGAACCAGTCAAACCGGATCGGGCGCAATGACGCACTTTTGCCACCAGTTGGCAGCAGCGGCGGTGGCAGCACAAGAAGCCACGAAGAAGACAACCAAAACAACTCTAGCTTTAACAGCTGAGCACAGGACGCGGAACATGACCCAAAAGTCACCAAAACCGATGTCTGAATATCTCCCGTCTGGGGGAAAACATCCGTGATCATCGGCCGAGTTTTTAAGGACAACTCTCGGGTGATGTTAACGCGTGGAAATTGCTCTTTGTCACTGTTGTTAGCCGCTTAGCTGAATGAAAGTTGCTCCATGTCGACCTGTGGGCCGGACATGACCATATAAGGACTGCCACTGCTCTGTGGTGGCATGTAATCGCTGCGCATGTAAACAACAACAAAAACAGCGAGGGTAGGAGTGAAAACTCTAAACTTGTGCCAACATGTCTTCAGACCAGATGATCGCCATCGTCATGGAGGACAAGATCTACGAGGTGGACAAGAAGAAGCTGATCGAGAAGAGCGACTACTTCCGGGCGCTGTACAGCTCCGGCATGAAGGAGTCCACGGAGGACTCCGTGCAGCTGCGGGGCCTCAGCGTCCCCGGCCTGGAGCTGGTCTTGGACTTCATCAACACCTCCAAGGTGGAGGTCGCCAACGAGACCCTGGAGGATCTGATCGAGACCGCGTCCTTCCTGCAGGTCACCGCCATCCTCAAGCTCCTCGCCGCCGAGATCCGGCTGGAGAACTGCGTGGAGCTCTACGGCCTCTCCGAGGTCTACGGCGCGCACGAGCTGCACCGCGCCTGCCTCAAGTACATGAGCTGCCACTATCACCCCGTGATGAGGCGGCCCGAGTTCGGCCGCCTGCCCCGCGCCGTCAGGGACCAGGTGAGGGAGATGCGCATGAAGGGCAGCGCCACCCTGGTGGTCATCGGGGACTTCACCTGCCTCTGCCTGGACGTGCTGGACCACGGCGAGGCCTGGTCCATGCTGAGGTACGGCGAGGCGGAGCAGCGCTGGAAGCCTTTGGCCAACAACTTGCCTCCGGACATGATCAACGTCAGAGGCTACGGCTCGGCCGTCCTGGACAACTACCTCTTCGTCGTCGGGGGTTACAGGACCACCAGCCAGGAGATCTCCGCTGTGCACTGCTACAACCCCTGCAGGAACGAGTGGAACCAGGTGGCGCCGCTCAACCAAAAAAGGTACCGCATTTTCCGGACCGTAGGGCACTGCCGATGAGCGGGTCTATTTTCAGACAAAACGATTATAAAGCGCATTAAAGGCCTACTGGAATGAGATTTTCTTATTTAAACGGGGATAGCAGGTCCATTCTATGTGTCATACTTGATCATTTCGCGATATTGCCATATTTTTGCTGAAAGGATTTAGTAGAGAACATCCATGATAAAGTTCGCAACTTTTGGCCGCTGATAAAAAAGCCTTGCCTGTACCGGAAGTAGCAGACGATGTGCGCGTGACGTCACGGGTGGTGGAGCTCCTCACATCTGAACATTGTTAACAATCATGGCCACCAGCAGCGATAGCGATTCAGACCGAGAAAGCGACAATTTCCCTATAATTTGAGCGAGGATGAAAGATTCGCGGATGAGGAAAGTGAGTGTGAAGGACTAGAAAAAAAAAAGCACGAGGGCAGTGGGAGCGATTCAGATGTTATTAGACACATTTACTAGGATAATTGTGGAAAATCCCTTATCTGCTTATTGTGTTACTAGTGTTTTAGTGAGATTATATGGTGGTACCTGAAAGTTGGAGGAGTGTGGTGACCGCCAGTGTCTTCGATGGAAGCCACATTTCTCGACGAGGCAAGGCAGCCGGGCTGAGATTTTTTTTTTTTCCCCCTCCTCCACGGTGTAAGCATCCGACGGTCAGGGGCGACCGTTGGGAGGAGGCCAGAAAGTCCGCAGCTGCAGGAGGCGAGGCACGACGCGAGCTCTCCGTTCATAGCTACTGTAAGAGTCGACTTAATACCACCATTTTTTTCAGCTAAATCTGCCGGTTGACATGTGGTCGGAAACCATGTTCACTTGACCGCTCTGTTCCACAGTAAAGCTTCACCATCAGGTTTCGGGAATGTAAACAAGGAAACACCGGCTGTGTTTGTGTTGCTAAAGGCGGCCGCAATACGCCGCTTCCCATCTACATCTTTCTTCTTTGACATCTCCATTATTAATTGAGCAAATTGCAAAAGATTCAGCAACACAGATGTCCAGAATACTGTGTAATTATGCGATTAAAGCAGACGACTTATAGCTGGGATCGGTGCTGGATCAAAATGTCCGCTAAATTTAAGCGCCATAATACTGCAACGTTTTCAACATGATACTTCGCGTGAAATTTAAAATTGCAATTTAGTAAACTAAAAAGGCCGTATTGGCATGTGTTGCAATATTAATATTTCATAATTGATATATAAACTATCAGACTGCGTGGTCGCTAGTAGTGGCTTTCAGTAGGCCTTTAAGTGAATGCAACGCATACTTGGTTCAACAGCCATACAGGTCACACTGAGGGTGGCCGTATAAACAACTTAAACACTGTTACAAATATGCACCACACTGTGAACCCACACCAAACAAGAATGACAAACACATTTCGGGAGAACATCCGCACCGTAACACAACAGAACAAATACCCAGAAGCCCATGCAGCACAAACTGTTCCGGGACGCTACAATGTAAATCCTCCGCTACCACCAAACCCCGCCCAACACCTCCTGAATTCGGAGGCCTCATGGTTGGCAGGTATGGTTTTTATGTCGACTTGTGAGAAAATGAAAGGATTTTAAGTGCACTTATAGCAGGTGTCGGGAACCTTTTTGGCTGAGAGATCCATGAAAGCCAAATATTTTAAAATGTATTTCCGTGAGAGCCATATAATAGTTTTTAACAATGAATGTAACTACATGCCTGCATTTTTTTAGTAAGACCGACATTTTTAGAGTATTGTAGGTCTCTTATTCTTTTTAATAACATTGTTATTCTAAAGCTAACCAATAATAAATGTAATACTTCTTATCATGAATGCGACTTCTTGAACAGGTGCGGTAGAAAGCGGATATTTTGACACCGTGATTACCAGCGTAATTATGTAGGTAGGTAAGTATTGTTATTGCCCAAGTACAACACAACTTTGTTGATTGACTGATTGATTTGATTAGACAAACAAACAGTGTATAGGGTCGCAGAAAAAGCAATGGGGAGAAAAAAAAACTCCAGAGCAAAGCATCAGACTTGCAATAGAGGGGAGGGAGGGGGGGGCTACGTTGGTGGGCTGCAGCTCTTCAGGCACTGCCCAGTTGTCCATCACCCCTAAGGGATTTGCGTCAAGGGCGTTGGATGAATTATTCATTACTTATCGTGTTAAGCAATGTCAGCTAAGATTCGTCTTGAGAGCCAGATGTAGTCATCAAAAAAGCCTCATCTGGCTCTAGAGCCATAGGTTCCCTACCCCTGACTTATAGTGTGAGAAATACGGTCATCTTGCTTGAAATGTCACTCACCTGTGCTCTGTGCTTCTGTTCAGGTCCAACTTCAAGCTGCTGGCGGTCCAGGGGAAGCTGTACGCGGTGGGGGGCCAGTGTTTGGGCACGGTGGAGTGTTACAGCCCCGAGAACGACTTCTGGACTTGCGTGACGTCCATGCCGGACCCGCTGTCCGAGTTCTCCGCCTGCGAGTGCCAGGGGATGATCTACATCATGGGTGGATACACCGCACGAGGTGGGCGCTTTTTTGTCTTCAACTGACTCCCAAAGATGACCCTGTCCCGTCTCTCAGACAGGAACACCAAACTCCTCCGCTACTGCCCCGCCTCCGACACCTGGGCGGCGTTCCGACCGTGCTCGGCGCACGTCCGCAAACAGCAGATGCTCTCGGTGGAGGACATCATCTACCTGGTGGGGGGCTACACCCACGAACTGGGGCCGCAGCTCCAGCAGCAGCAGCGGCGCCTCAGCCAGACGGAGGACGTGCTCACCGTGCAGTCCTACAACGTGACCACGGGCGAGTGGCTCCTCCTGAAGGAGAACACGTCCAAGTCGGGTCTGAATCTGACCTGCGCGCTGCACAACGACGGCATCTACGTCATGAGCCGCGACGTGGGCCTGACCACCAGCTCGGAGCACCGCGTCTTCCTCAAGTACAACATCTTCTCCGACGCCTGGGAGGCCTTCAGGCGCTTCCCGGCGCTGGGACAGAACATGCTGCTGTGCTCGCTGTACCTCCCCAACGTGCTCTGACGGAGGGAGAACCGCAGGGAACACGAGCCGGGGCCGCGCGGTGCCAACGCAGGCCAGCGGGTGGCGGGCTTGCGCCTCGTACGTAGCACTCCAAACCAAACCAACTACTTTAAGGCCTACTGAAAGCCACTACGACCGACCACGCAGTCTGATAGTTTATGTATCAATGATGAAATATTAACATTGCAACACATGCCAATACTTAGTTTACTAAAATGCAATTTTAAATTTCACGCCAAACTATCCTGCTGAAACGTCGCAGTATGATGACGCGTGCGCGTTACGTCACGCATTGTAGAGGACATTTTGTTCCAGCGCCGTTCACAGCTATAAGTCGTCTGTTTACATCGCATAATTCCACAGTATTCTGGACATCTGTGTTGCCGAATCTTTTGCCATTTGTTCAATGAATAATGGAGACGTCAAAGAAGAAAGCTGTAGGTGGGAAGCGGTGTATTGCGGCCGGCTTTAGCAACACAAACACAGCCAGTGTTCCGACATCTCTGTTTTTAAAGGCCTACTCAAAGCCACTACTAACGGCCGGGTTAGTTTATTAAATTGCAATTTTAAATTTCGCGCCAAACTATCCTGCTGAAACGTCGCGGTGTGATGAGGTGTGCACGTGACGTCACGCATTGTAGAGGACGTTTTGTTCCAGCACCGTTCACAGCTATAAGTCGTCTGTTTACATCGCATAATTCCACAGTATTCTGGACTTCTGTGTTGCTGATACTTTTGCAATTTGTTCAATGAATAATGGAGACGTCAAAGAAGAAAGCTGTAGGTGGGAAGCGGTGTATTGCGGCCGGCTTTAGCAACACAAACACAGCCAGTGTTCCGACATCTCTGTTTTTAAAGGCCTACTCAAAGCCACTACTAGCGACCACGCAGTCTGATAGTTTATATATCAATGATGAAATATTAACATTGCAACACATGCCAATACGGCCTTTTTAGTTTACTAAATTGCAATTTTAAATTTCGCGCCGAACTATCCTGCTTAAACGTCGCGTTATGATGACGCGTGCGCGTGACGTCACACATTGTAGAGGACGTTTTGTTCCAGCACCGTTCATAGCTATAAGTCGTCTGTTTACATCGCATAATTCCACAGTATTCTGGACATCTGTGTTGCTGAATCTTTTGCAATTTGTTCAATGAATAATGGAGACGTCAAAGAAGAAAGCTGTAGTTGGGAAGCGGTGTATTGCGGCCGCCTTTAGCAACACAAACACAGCCGGTGTTTCATTGTTTACATTCCCGAAGGTGAAGCTTTACTATGGAACAAAGCGGTCAAGCAAACACGGTTGGATTGGACCACACACACAAAGTACAGTGTATTATGCAGCGATTATTTCAAAAGATTGTGTTTCTAACCCTTGCGAAGGGCAGAGATGGGCATCGCCACCACCTGTCGACTGGTGCTGAAGAAAAGTGCGGGACCGACCTTCAGGTTGTACAGGTACGACCATATAATCTCACTAAAACACTAGTAACACAATAAGCAGATAAGGGATTTTCCAGAATGATCCTAGTAAATTTGTCTAATAATCTCCGAATCGCTTTTTTTTCTTTTTTCTAGTCCTTCACTCTCACTTTCCTCATCCACAAATCTTTCATCCTCGCTGAAATTAATGAGGGAATCGTCGCTTTCTCGGTCCGAATCGCTCTCGCTGCTGGTGGCCATGATTGTAAACAATGTTCAGATGTGAGGAGCTCCACAACCCGTGACGTCACGCGCACATCGTCTGCTACTTCCTGTACAGGCAAGGCTTTTTTATTAGCGACCAAAAGTTGCAAACTTTATGGTTGATGTTCTCTACTAAATCCTATGGCAATATGGCGAAATGCTCAAGTATGACACATAGAATGGACCTGCTATCCTCGTTTAAATAAGAAAATCTCATTTCAGTAGGCCTTTGGCAGGAGTCTCCTTTGCTTTGGCATCGATTGGATTCTCTTTGCCTAAAATAAAGCAACATTCCATCATGCTAAAGTCTAAATGTAGGAAAACCGCTTTGGTTTTACCCATCAACCATTCACACATATGGTTTTCTACACCAAAATTCATCCATTTCTACTTCTTCTTCTTCTCCAGATTTTGGCAAACTCTACCTTTCACATTTTTCATCCGATTCAAACCGTTCCAACTTCAAACTGTTCAGCCTATTCGGGAATGGCGGGCTTTCCCTTGACAAATTCCAAAAATTCCCAAATTTTCCAGAATTCCTGTTTTTCCGGAACATTTTTTCCATTCAAAATGAATTGGCCATTTTTCAAACTTCTACCATTTCCACATTTTTCATCCCATTCAAACCATTCCAACTTCAAATTGTTCAGCTTGTTTGAGAATGGCGGGCTTTCCCTTGACAAAATTCCAAAAATTCCCTAATTTTCCAAATTTCCTGGTTTTCCAGGACATTTTTTCCATTCAAAATGAATTGGCCATTTTTCAAACTTCCACCATTTCCACATTTTTCATCCGATTCAGACCATTCCAACTTCAGACTGTTCAGCCTCTTTGGGAATCGCGGGCTTTCCCTTGACAAATTCCAAAAATTCCCAAATTTTCCAAATTTCCTGGTTTTCCAGGACATTTTTTCCATTCAAAAGGAATTGGCCATTTTTCAAACTTCCACCATTTCCACATTTTTCATCCCATTCAAACCATTCCAACTTCAAACTGTTCAGCCTAATCGTGAATCGCGGGCTTTCCCTTGACAAATTCCAAAAATTACCAGTTTTTCCAGAATTCCCTTTTTTTCATTCATTTTCTCTATTCAAAATGAATTGGCCATTTTTCAAACTTCTACCATTTCCATATTTTTCAACCAGTTCAAACCATTCCAACTTCAAACTGTTTTTGGGAATCACTTGCTTTCCCTTGACAAAATTCTCAGATTTTCCAGAATTCCTGTTTTTCCAGGACATTTTTCAAACTTCCACCATTTCCACATTTTTCATCCCATTCAAACCATTCCAACTTCAAATTGTTCAGCGTATTTGAGAATGGCGGGCTTTCCCTTGACAAAATTCCAAAAATTCCATAATTTTCCAAATTTCCTGGTTTTCCAGGACATTTTTCCCAAACTGTTTTCGGGAATCACTTGCTTTCCCTTGACAAAATTCTCAGATTTTCCAGAATTCCTGTTTTTCCAGGACATTTTTCAAACTTCCACCATTTCCACATTTTTCATCCCATTCAAACCATTCCAACTTCAAATTGTTCAGCGTATTTGAGAATGGCGGGCTTTCCCTTGACAAAATTCCAAAAATTCCCTAATTTTCCAAATTTCCTGGTTTTCCAGGACATTTTTTCCATTCAAAATGAATTGGTCATTTTTCAAACTTCCACCATTTCCACATTTTTCATCCGATTCAAACCGTTCCAACTTCAAACCGTTCCAACTTCAAACTGTTCAGCCTAATCGGGAAACGCGGGCTTTCCCTTGACAAATTCCAAAAATTCCCAGTTTTTCCAGAATTCCTGGTTTTTCATTCATTTTCTCTATTCAAAATGAATTGGCCATTTTTCAAACTTCTACCATTTCCATATTTTTCAACCAGTTCAAACCATTCCAACTTCAAACTGTTTTTGGGAATCACTTGCTTTCCCTTGACAAAATTCTCAGATTTTCCTGAATTCCTGTTCTTCCAAGACATTTTTTCCATTCAAAATGAATTGGCCATTTTTCAAACTTCCACCATTTTCACATTTTTCATCCCATTTAAACCATTCCAACTTCAAATTGTTCAGCTTGTTTGGGAATGGCGGGTTTCCCTTGACAAAATTCCCAAAATTCCCAGATTTTCCAAATTTCCTGGTTTTCCAGGACATTTATTCCATTCAAAATGAATTGGCCATTTTTCAAACTTCCACCATTTCCACATTTTTCATCCGATTCAGACCATTCCAACTCCAGACTGTTCAGCCTCTTCAGGAATCGCGGGGTTTCCCTTGACAAATTCCCCAAATTCCCATTTTTTTTTAGAATTTTAGGTTTTCTGGAACATTTTTCCTATTCAAAATTAATTGGCCAATTTTCAAACTTCTACCATTTCCATATTTTTCAACCAGTTCAAACCATTCCAACTTCAAACTTTTTTGGGGAATCACTTGCTTTCCCTTGACCAAATTCTCAGATTTTCCAGAATTCCTGTTTTTCCAAGACATTTTTTCCATTCAAAATGAATCGGCCATTTTTCAAACTTCCACCATTTTCACATTTTTCATCCCATTTAAACCATTCCAACTTGAAATTGTTCAGCTTATTTGGGAATGGCGGGCTTTCCCTTGACAAAATTCCCAAATTTCCTGGTTTTCCAGGACATTTTTTCCATTCAAAATGAATTGGCCATTTTTCAAACGTCCACCATTTCCACATTTTTCAACCGATTCAAACCATTCCAACTTCAAACTGTTCAGCCTATTCGGGAATGGTGAACTTTCCCTTGATAAAATTCCAAAAATTCCCAGATTTTCCAGAATTCCTGGTTTTCCAGGAAATTTTTCAATTCAAAATGAATCGGCCATTTTTCAATTGTCCACCATTTCCACATTTTTCAACCAATTCAAACCATTCCGACTTCAATATGTTCCGCCTATTCGGGAATGGCGGGCTTTCCCTTGACAAAATTCCCAAAAATCCCAGATTTTCCAGAATTTCTGGTTTTCCAGGACATTTTTCCCATTTAAAATAGGCTATTTTTCAAACTTCCACAATTTCCACATTTTTCAACCGATTCAAACTATTGCAACATCAACACATTCCACTCATCCTGGACTTTCAAAGTAACACTTTCCATAGTTCCAAACCAAATTCTGTTTTTTGTGGAAATTCAAACTCTTCAACATTCAAACCATCCCAACATTCAAACTACATTCTGTCAGCATTTCACTTCAATTTCAGCAACGTAGACTCATCTAATTCCTTTTGCGATGTTACTTGCGTTTTTGATTCCACAACATTTCATCGCACACGTGCCTTCTCCTTCGGGAACCGGATCCAAGAACAGCACAGAGAAATTGTTGTGGCACATTGCCAGCAAAAGACTGTTTTACTTTGTTGCTTTGTGCTAAGCTGGATTTTGTTAGAATTTGATTTGCTTTTCCAACAAATTTCTACCTTTTGTTCATATCGATATTTATGGCACTCTAATGACAATAAAAACTGATGTTCAGGGGTTTCTGCAGTCAACTGAACACGATTTAAAAATAGGGATGGGTACCGAATTTGGTACTTGCAAACCCCAAAAGCAGTGAAGTTGTCAAGTTGTGAAAATGGTAAAAAAAAGGGAAGACAATGAACCAACCTCGTCACGTCCGTTGTGTCCTGAGCAAGACACTTCACCCTTGCTCCTGATGGGTGCTGGTTGGCGCCTTGCATGGCAGCTCCCTCCATCAGTGTGTGAATGTGTGTGTGAATGGGTAAATGTGGAAGTAGTGTCAAAGTGCTTTGAGTACCTTGAAGGTAGAAACGCTATACAAGTACAACCCATTTATCATTTATCATTTATTTTCAAATCCTTTTATCCTATTATGTTAGATCCACTATGGACTGGACTCTCACTATTATGTTAGATCCACTATGGACTGGACTCACACTATTATGTTAGATCCACAATGGACTGGACTCACAATATTATTTTGGATCCACAATGGACTGGACTCTCACTATTATGTTAGATCCACTATGGACTGGACTCTCACTATTATGTTAAATCCACTATGGACTGGACTCTCATTATTATGTTAGATCCACTATGAACTGGACTCTCACTATTATGTTAGATCCACTATGGACTGGACTCTCACTATTATGTTAGATCCACTATGGACTGGACTCTCACAATATTATGTTAAATCCACTATGGACTGGACTCTCACACTATTATGTTAAATCCACTATGGACTGGACTCACACTATTATTTTGGATCCACAATGGACTGGACTCTCACTATTATGTTAGATCCACTATGGACTGGAGTCTCACTATTATGTTAGATCCACTATGGACTGGACTCTCACAATTTTATGTTAAATCCACTATGGACTGGACTCTCACTATTATGTTGGATCCACTATGGACTGGACTCTCACAATATTATGTTAAATCCACTATGGACTGGACTCTCACACTATTATGTTAAATCCACTATGGACTGGACTCTCACTATTATGTTAAATCCACTATTGACTGGACTCTCACTATTATGCTAGATCCACTGTGGACTGAACTCTCACTATTATGTTAGATCCACTATGGACTGGACTGTCACTATTATGCTGGATCCACTATGGACTGGACTCTCACTTTTATGTTATATCCACTATGGACTGGAGTCTCACTATTATGTTAGATCCACTATGGACTGGACTCTCACAATATTATGTTAAATCCACTATGGACTGGACTCTCACTATTATGTTGGATCCACTATGGACTGGACTCTCACAATATTATGTTAAATCCACTATGGACTGGACTCTCACACTATTATGTTAAATCCACTATGGACTGGACTCTCACTATTATGTTAAATCCACTATTGACTGGACTCTCACTATTATGCTAGATCCACTGTGGACTGAACTCTCACTATTATGTTAGATCCACTATGGACTGGACTGTCACTATTATGCTGGATCCACTATGGACTGGACTCTCACTTTTATGTTATATCCACCATGGACTGGAGTCTCACTATTATGTTAGATCCACTATGGACTGGACTCTCACAATATTATGTTAAATCCACTATGGACTAGACTCTCACACTATTATGTTAACTCCACTATGGACTGGACTCTCACTATTATGCTAGATCCACTATGGACTGAACTCTCACTATTATGTTAGATCCACTATGGACTGTCCATCCATCCATCCATCATCTTCCGCTTATCCGAGGTCGGGTCGCGGGGGCAACAGCCTAAGCAGGGAAGCCCAGACTTCCCTCTCCCCAGCCACTTCGTCTAGCTCTTCCCGGGGGATCCCGAGGCGTTCCCAGGCCAGCCGGGAGACATAGTCTTCCCAACGTGTCCTGGGTCTTCCCCGTGGCCTCCTACCGGTTGGACGTGCCCTAAACACCTCCCTAGGGAGGCGTTCGGGTGGCATCCTGACCAGATGCCCGAACCACCTCATCTGGCTCCTCTCGATGTGAAGGAGCAGCGGCTTTACTTTGAGTTCCTCCCGGATGGTAGAGCTTCTCACCCTATCTCTAAGGGAGAGCCCCGCCACACGGCGGAGGAAACTCATTTCGGCCGCTTGTACCCGTGATCTTATCCTTTCGGTCATGACCCAAAGCTCATGACCATAGGTGAGGATGGGAACGTAGATCGACCGGTAAATTGAGAGCTTTGCCTTCCGGCTCAGCTCCTTCTTCACCACAACGGACCGGTACAACGTCCGCATTACTGAAGACGCCGCACCGATCCGCCTGTCGATCTCACGATCCACTCTTCCCTCACTCGTGAACAAGACTCCTAGGTACTTGAACTCCTCCACTTGGGGCAGGGTCTCCTCCCCAACCCGGAGATGGCACTCCACCCTTTTCCGGGCGAGAACCATGGACTCGGACTTGGAGGTGCTGATTCTCATTCCGGTCGCTTCACACTCGGCTGCGAACCGATCCAGCGAGAGCTGAAGATCCCGGTCAGATGAAGCCATCAGGACCACATCATCTGCAAAAAGCAGAGACCTAATCCTGCGGTCACCAAACTGGAACCCCTCAACACCTTGACTGCGCCTAGAAATTCTCTCCATAAAAGTTATGAACAGAATGGGTGACAAAGGACAGCCTTGGCGGAGTCCAACCCTCACTGGAAATGTGTTCGACTTACTGCCGGCAATGCGGACCAAGCTCTGGCACTGATCGTACAGGGAACGGACCGCCACAATAAGACAGTCCGATACCCCATACTCTCTGAGCACTCCCCACAGGACTTCCCGAGGGACACGGTCGAATGCCTTCTCCAAGTCCACAAAGCACATGTAGACTGGTTGGGCAAACTCCCATGCACCCTCAAGAACCCTGCCGAGAGTATAGAGCTGGTCCACAGTTCCACGACCAGGACGAAAACCACACTGTTCCTCCTGAATCCGAGGTTCGACTATCCGACGTAGCCTCCTCTCCAGTACACCTGAATAAACCTTACCGGGAAGGCTGAGGAGTGTGATCCCACGATAGTTGGAACACACCCTCCGGTCCCCCTTCTTAAAGAGAGGAACCACCACCCCGGTCTGCCAATCCAGAGGTACCGCCCCCGATGTCCACGCGATGCTGCAAAGTCTTGTCAACCAAGACAGCCCCACAGCATCCAGAGCCTTAAGGAACTCCGGGCGGATCTCGTCCACCCCTGGGGCCTTGCCACCGAGGAGCTTTTTAACTACCTCAGCGACCTCAGCCCCAGAAATAGGAGAGTCCACCACAGATTCCCCAGGCACTGCTTCCTCATAGGAAGACGTGTTGGTGGGATTGAGGAGGTCTTCGAAGTATTCCTTCCACCTATCCACAACATCCGCAGTCGAGGTCAGCAGAACACCATCCGCACCATACACGGTGTTGATAGTGCACTGCTTCCCTTTCCTGAGGCGGCGGACGGTGGTCCAGAATCGCTTCGAAGCCGTCCGGAAGTCGTTTTCCATGGCTTCCCCGAACTCTTCCCATGTCTGAGTTTTTGCCTCCGCGACCGCTGAAGCTGCACACCGCTTGGCCTGTCGGTACCTGTCCACTGCCTCCGGAGTCCTATGAGCCAAAAGGACCCGATAGAACTCCTTCTTCAGCTTGACGGCATCCCTCACCGCCGGTGTCCACCAAGGGGTTTGAGGATTGCCGCCCCGACAGGCACCAACTACCTTGCGGCCACAACTCCGATCTGCCGCCTCGACAATAGAGGTGCGGAACATGGTCCACTCGGACTCAATGTCCAGCACCTCCCTCGTGACATGTTCAAAGTTCTTCCGGAGGTGGGAATTGAAACTTTGTCTGACAGGAGACTCTGCCAGACGTTCCCAGCAGACCCTCACAATGCGTTTGGGCCTGCCAGGTCTGTCCGGCATCCTCCCCCACCATCGCAGCCAACTCACCACCAGGTGGTGATCGGTGGAAAGCTCCGCCCCTCTCTTCACCCGAGTGTCCATAACATGAGGCCGCAAATCCGATGACACAACTACAAAGTCGATCATGGAACTGCGGCCTAGGGTGTCCTGGTGCCAAGTGCACATATGGACACCCTTATGTTTGAACATGGTGTTTGTTATGGACAAACTGTGACGAGCACAAAAGTCCAATAACAAAACACCACTCGGGTTCAGATCCGGGCGGCCATTTTTCCCAATCACGCCTCTCCAGGTTTCACTGTCGTTGCCAACGTGAGCGTTGAAGTCTCCCAGTAGGACAAGGGAATCACCCGGGGGAGCACTTTCCAGTACTCCCTCGAGCGTTCCCAAAAAGGGTGGGTACTCTGAACTGCTGTTTGGTGCATAAGCACAAACAACAGTCAGGACCCGTCCCCCCACCCGAAGGCGGAGGGAGGCTACCCTTTCGTCCACCGGGTTGAACTCCAACGTACAGGCTTTGAGCCGGGGGGAAACAAGAATTGCCACCCCAGCCCGTCGCCTCTCACTGCCGGCAACGCCAGAGTGGAAGAGGGTCCAATCCCTCTCGAGAGAAGTGGTTCCAGAGCCCTTGCTGTGCGTCGAAGTGAGTCCGACTATATCCAGCCGGAATTTCTCGACTTCGCGCACTAGTTCAGGCTCTTTCCCCCCCAGTGACGTGACGTTCCACGTCGCAAGAGCTAGCTTCTGTAGCCGAGGATCGGACCGCCAAGTGCCCTGCTTTCGGCTGTCGCCCAGCTCACAATGCACCCGACCTCTATGGCCCCTGCTATGGGTGGTGAGCCCACTGGAGGGGTGACCCACGTTGCCTCTTCGGGCTGTGCCCGGCCGGGCCCCATGGGAACAGGCCCGGCCACCAGGCGCTCGCCATCGTGCCCCACCTCCGGGCCTGGCTCCAGAGGGGGGCCCCGGTGACCCGCGTCCGGGCGAGGGAAATCTGGGTCCATGATGTTTCTTCTTCATAAAGGTCTTTGAGCTGCTCTTTGTCTGATCCCTCACCTAGAACCTGTTTGCCTTGGGAGACCCTACCAGGGGGCTTTATGCCCCCGGACAACATAGCTCCTAGGATCATTGGGACACGCAAACTCCTCTACCACGATAAGGTTGCAGCTCAGAGAGGAGCACTATGGACTGGACTCACATTATTATTTTGGATCCACAATGGACTGGACTCTCACTATTATGTTAGATCCACTATGGACTGGAGTCTCACTATTATGTTAGATCCACTATGGACTGGACTCTCACAATTTTATGTTAAATCCACTATGGACTGGACTCTCACTATTATGTTGGATCCACTATGGACTGGACTCTCACAATATTATGTTAAATCCACTATGGACTGGACTCTCACACTATTATGTTAAATCCACTATGGACTGGACTCTCACTATTATGTTGAATCCACTATTGACTGGACTCTCACTATTATGCTAGATCCACTATGGACTGAACTTTCACTAATATGTTAGATCCACTATGGACTGGACTGTCACTATTATGCTAGATCCACTATGGACTGGACTCTCACTTTTATGTTATATCCACTATGGACTGGAGTCTCACTATTATGTTAGATCCACTATGGACTGAACTTTCACTAATATGTTAGATCCACTATGGACTGGACTGTCACTATTATGCTAGATCCACTATGGACTGGACTCTCACTTTTATGTTATATCCACTATGGACTGGAGTCTCACTATTATGTTAGATCCACTATGGACTGGACTCTCACAATATTATGTTAAATCCACTATGGACTAGACTCTCACACTATTATGTTAACTCCACTATGGACTGGACTTTCACTATTATGCTAGATCCACTATGGACTGAACTCTCACTATTATGCTAGATCCACTATGGACTGGACTCACACTATTATGTTAAATCCACTATTGACTGGACTCTCACTATTATGCTAGATCCACTATGGACTGGACTCTCACAATATTATGTTAAATCCACTATGGACTGAACTCACACTATTATGTTAAATCCACTATTGACTGGACTCTCACTATTATGTTAGATCCACTATGGACTGAACTCTCACTATTATGTTAGATCCACTATGGACTGGACTCTCACTATTATGCTTGATCCACTCTGGAATGGACTCTCACTTTTATGTTATATCCACTATGGACTGGACTCTCACTATTATGTTGGATCCACTATGGACTGGACTCTCACAATATTATGTTAAATCCACTATGGACTGGACTCTCACACTATTATGTTAAATCCACTATGGACTGGACTCTCACACTATTATGTTAAATCCACTATGGACTGGACTCTCACTATTATGTTAGATCCACTATGGACTGAACTCTCACTATTATGTTAGATCCACTATGGACTGGACTCTCACTATTATGTTAGATCCACTATGGACTTGACACTCACTATTATGTTAGATCCACTATGGACTGGACTCTCACTATTATGTTAGATCCACTATGGACTGAACTCTCACTATTATGTTAGATCCACTATGGACTGGACTCTCACTATTATGTTAGATCCACTATGGACTTGACTCTCACTATTATGTTAAATCCACTATGGACTGGACTCTCACAATATTATGTTAAATCCACTATGGACTGGACTCTCACACTATTATGTTAAATCCACTATGGACTGGACTCTCACTATTATGCTAGATCCACTATGGACTGAACTCTCACTATTATGTTGGATCCACTATGGACTGGACTCTCACTATTATGTTAGATCCACTATGGACTGGACTCTCACTATTATATTAGATCCACTGTGGACTGGATTCACACTATTATGTTAGATCCACTATGGACTGGATTCACACTATTATGTTAGATCCACTATGGACTGGACTCTCACACTATTATGTTAAATCCACTATGGACTAGACTCTCACTATTATGCTAGATCCACTATGGACTGAACTCTCACTATTATGTTAGATCCACTATGGACTGGACTGTCACTATTATGCTAGATCCACTATGGACTGGACTCTCACTTTTATGTTATATCCACTATGGACTGGAGTCTCACTATTATGTTAGATCCACTATGGACTGGACTCTCACAATATTATGTTAAATCCACTATGGACTGGACTCTCACTTTTATGCTAGATCCACTATGGACTGAACTCTCACTATTATGTTAGATCCACTATGGACTGGAATCTCACAATATTATGTTAAATCCACTATGGACTGGACTCTCATTATTATGCTAG
The DNA here is from genome assembly GCF_033978795.1 of Nerophis ophidion. NCBI lineage: Eukaryota > Metazoa > Chordata > Actinopteri > Syngnathiformes > Syngnathidae > Nerophis > Nerophis ophidion. Next base: position 54,937,857 of record NC_084620.1, on the reverse strand, counting down.
ATCCACTATGGACTGAACTCTCACTATTATGTTAGATCCACTATGGACTGGACTCTCACTATTATGTTAGATCCACTGTGGACTGGATTCACACTATTATGTTATATCCACTATGGACTGGACTCTCACACTATTATGTTAAATCCACTATGGACTGGACTCTCACACTATTATGTTAAATCCACTATGGACTGGACTCTCACTATTATGCTGGATCCACTATGGACTGGACTCTCACTATTATGTTAAATCCACTATGGACTGGACTCTCACTATTATGCTAGATCCACTATGGACTGGACTCTCACTATTATGTTAGATCCACTATGGACTGGACTCTCACTATTATGTTGTATCCACAATGGACTGGACTCTCACAATATTAGGCAAGACCCACTCGACATGCATTGCACCGGTCGCCCCCACATCTGCGGTCCTCCCCAAGGTTTCTCATTGTTAATCCCATTGGGTTGGGTTTTTCCTTGCCCTGACGTGGGATCTGAGCCGAGGATGTATCCGTGGCTTGTGCGGCCCTTTGAGACACCCGTGATTTAGGGCTATATAAAAAAAACATCGATTGATATGGAATTCAATGCGATCCATTCGCGTGATATGCAAGGTGGCCAGCAGAGGGCGGCAGACGCCATGTAGAAATCAACGCTCCTAAGTCACCTTCACAAACCAATTAATTTGTTGTGTTTTTTGGGGGGGGGATTTTTTTTTATTTAACCCTGAAATTTAGCGTTTAAACGCGTATTAAAATCAGGACTCGCATTTTTTTTACGAGAGGGTTTGCCGGCGCGGAAGAATGATAGTGACGTTTTTACGCCGGAGGGCAAATCGATGCTGGTATCATCACATTGATTGGCTCCGGCTGTGTGGGGTCGCCATCCCTGCCATGCAGCAGGGGGGCACTGGGGGATGATCAGCACCCAGGGGTGCAGGCATCTGTGGGTGCGGCGCATCACGCACACACACACACACACACACACACACACACACACACACACACACACACACACACACACACACACACACACACAGGGATAGAACACTGTGCATGGGTGACATGTAGAGGAGGACTGAGGAAGGAGGAGCACCCAGTAGGGGGAAAAAAAAAAAGGAAGGCAGGGATGTGAGCTCGCAGGGACAGATGGCACCAAGGGGAGGGGAAAACACTCCACTCGCCTGCGAGACGGCGTGAGAGGCAGCCGACGCTCGACGACGCTCCGAGGAGGATGTTCGCATCATCACCGTGGTCTGCACCAGCACCCAGCAGGGGACCCTAGACCCAGCACACATACATGAGCAGCGTCAGAGTGGAACCTACCAGAAGGCGGTCATCTGTGAATTTCTCCCCCTTTTTTTTTTTGGTGGCGTGTGGAGCCGAGACCATGAGCGAGGCCAAAAAAGGCGAGCTGGCCATGAGAGATAAAGCCATCCTGCACCAGCAGCGGCGTCTCAAGCAGGCCACCCAGTTCACGCACAAGGACTCGGCTGACCTCCTGCCCCTGGACGGCCTCAAGAGGCTGGGGACGTCCAAAGACCTGGTGAGTGGCGAGCGGAACCGATTTCCTGTTTGCCGTTACCCTCCGCGTACACCCGGCTCACATGAGAACACAATGATAGCAGAAACAGCGATCCAAATGTACAAACCCCGTTTCCATATGAGTTGGGAAATTGTGTTAGATGTAAATATAAACGGAATACAATGATTTGCAAATCCTTTTCAACCCATATTCAGTTAAATGCACTACAAAGACCACATAACGTAAAACGTAAAAATATATTCCAATTGAAAAAAATATATAAAGATAGAACAATAAGATCATATGGACAGCCATAAGTGGGGACATCTCTACGCTGCTGATCCGCCTCCGCTTGAGATGGTTTCCTGTGGACGGGACTCTCGCTGCTGTCTTGGATCCGCTTGAACTGAACTCTCGCGGCTGTGTTGGAGCCACTATGGATTGAACTTTCACAGTATCATGTTAGACCCGCTCGACATCCATTGCCTTCGGTCCCCTATAGGGGGGGGGGGGTTGCCCACATCTGAGGTCCTCTCCAAGGTTTCTCATAGTCAGCATTGTCACTGGCATCCCACTGGATGTGAATTCTCCCTGCCCACTGGGTGTGAGTTTTCCTTGCCCTTTTGTGGGTTCTTCCGAGGATGTTGTAGTCGTAATGATTTGTGCAGTCCTTTGAGACATTTGTGATTTGGGGCTATATAAATAAACATTGATTGATTGATTCAAGTGTTTACATTTTGTTTTTTATTTATTATTTTACTTATTTTTTGTCTGGTTTTGTATTTGCTCTGTGTCATTCCGTGAGGTGTATATTATATTATTACTATATTATTATTATTATTATTATTTGAGACACTAGTGATTTAGGGCTATATAAGTAAACATTGATTGATTGATTGATTATTTTCTTGGTTTGGTTTATACTTTATGAAGTTTTGCACTTGTTGTGTTTTTCTTGTGTTTTTTGTTTTTGATTGTTTCATTACATTTGGATATATGTGTCGGCTTAAATGATATTCATGAAGTAAGATAATGTATTGTGTCAAAGGGGGCAGGAAATTATAAGATTTCCTTCATCCTGCTCCTTCTCAGGAATTGTGTGGATTTAAATTGTATAATTGTGATATAATTATGTATCGTTCTAAATGCACATCAATGAATGAGATAAATAAAAAATGAAAAATGAATGAATGAATATTTGATGTTCAAACTCATGAATTTTGTTGTTTTTTTGCAAATAATCATTAACTTAGAATTTCACGGCTGCAACACGTGCCAAAGTAGTTGGGAAAGGGCATGTTCACCACTGTGTTACATCACCTTTTATTTTAACAACACTCAATAAATGTTTGGGAACTGAGGAAACTAATTGTTGAAGCTTTGAAAGTGGAATTATTTCTCATTCTTGTTTTATGTAGAGCTTCAGTCGTTCAACAGTCCGGGGTCTCCGCTGTCGTATTTTACGCTTCATAATGCGCCACAAATTTACCATGGGAGACATGTCGGGATTGCAGGCGGGCCAGGAAAGTACCCGCACTCTTTTTTTTACAAAGTCACGCTGTTGTAACACTTGTCTTGCTGAAATAAGCAGGGGCGTCCATGATAACGTTGCTTGGATGACAACATATGTTGCTCCAAAAGCTGTATGGACCATTCAGCATTAATGGTGCCTTCACAGATGTGTAAGTTACCCATGCTTTGGGCACGAATACACACTATTTTCCCCAAGACATAATTCAAAGTGGAATATTTAATGTTAAGTAATTGGAGCCTTGAATGTGTCAATAATTGACAACAGTCTGCAAAGACAATATATTTAACGTTCACACTGAGAAACTTTGTTATTTTTCTGCAAATAATCATGAACTTAGAATTTAATGGCAGCAACACATAGCAAGAAAGTTGTCACAGGGGCATTTTTACCACTGTGTTACATGGCCTTTCCTTGTAACGACACTCAGTAAAGGTTTGGGAACTGAGGAGACACATTTTTGAAGCTTTTCAGGTGGAATTATTTCCCATTCTTGCTTGATGTACAGCTTAAGTTGTCTCTGTTGTGGTATTTTAGGCTTCATAATGCACCACACATTTTCAATGGGAGACAGGTCTGGACTACAGACAGGCCAGTCTAGTACCCGCACTCTTAATACAAAGCCACGCTGTTGTAACACGTGGCTTGGCATCGTCTTGCTGAAATAAGCAGGGGCGTCCGTGATAGCGTTGCTTGGATGCCAACATGTATGTACCTTTCAGCATTAATGGTGCCTTCACAGATGTGTAAGTTACCCATGCCTTGGGCACTAATACGCCCCCATACCATCACACATGCTGGCTTTTACACTTTGTGCCTAGAACAATCTGAATGGTTATTTTCCTCTTTGTTCTGGAGGACACCACGTCCTGTGTTTCCATATATAATTTAAAATGTGGACTCGTCAGACGACAGAACACTTTTCCACTTTGCATCAGTCCATCTTAGATGAGCTCGGGCCCAGCGAAGCCGGCGGCGTTTCAGGGTGTTGTTGATAAATGAGTTTGGCTTTGCATAGTAGAGTTTTAACATGCACTTACAGATGTAGCGACCAAGTGTAGTTACTGACAGTGGTTTTATGAAGTGTTCCTGAGCCCATGTGGTGATATCCTTTACACACTGTCGGTTTTTGATGCAGTACCGCCTGAGGGATCAAAAGTCCGTAATATCATCGCTAACGTGCAGTGATTTCTCCAGATTCTCTGAACTTTTTGATGATTCTACGGACCGTAGATGGTAAAATCCCTAAATTCCTTGCAATAGCTTGTTGAGAAATGTTCTAAAACTGTTCGACAATTTGCTTACAAAGTGGTGACCCTCGCCCCATCCTTGTTTGTGCAATACTTAGCATTTCATGGAAGCTGCTTTTATACCCAATCATGGCACCCACCTGTTCCCAATTAGCCTGCACACCTGTGGGATGTTCCAAATTAGTGTTTGATGAGCATTCCTCAACTTTATCAGTATTCATTGCCACCTTTCCCAACTTCTTTGTCACGTGTTGCTGGCATCAAATTCTAAAGTTAATGATTATTTGCACAAAAAAAAAGTTTATCAGTTTGAACATCAATATGTTGTCTTTGTAGCATATTCAACTGAATATGGGTTGAAAAGGATTTGCAAATCATTGTAGCTGAGATAGGCGCCAGCGCCCCCCGCGACCCCGAAAGGGAATAAGCGGTAGAAAATGGATGGATGGATGTATTCTGTTTATATTTACATCCAACACAATTTCCCAACTCATATGGAAACGGGGTTTGTATTTGGCATATAAAATATAATGAAACCTTTTCAAAAGGTTACATAAGCTCATCATGGCTACTGACGTAAAAGATCAGTGAGTAATCACGAAGATAGTTTAAAACTTATAAAAAACAAAAAATCCAAAATAGCAATAAATAAGAATCACATTTTTCTCACCACCCCTTATGTATGTAAGTGAGTACCGCTGATTTCTCCGCTGGCCGGGTATGGCTCTGGTGGTGCTTTCCTAAATTACAACGTAGTTGGTTGATTCGAGTGTAAGTGACAGGCAAACCATTTCACCGCCTGGACATCTTAACTAATTTCCGGTGTCGGCAGACGTCATTTCAAAAGAGGTAGTTTCTCTTGAAATATCCTTCTTGAAAACGCCCTTGCAAATATATATCTGCCACCCAATCAACATTTTGCTCCGCTTCTTCGTTGGTTAAAAAAGTGAGTGCCGCTGATTTCTCCGCTGGCCGGGTATGGCTCAGGTGCCACTTTCTGCTTTTGTAAATTACATCTTGTTATTGGCTACTTGGGAGTGACAAGTGAGTATCCAATCACAGTCACGTTCAACGTAAGGCTACCTAGATGGGCTACTGTGAATAACTCGTGATCGCATCGCAACTGTCTGTCAACTGAAGGTCCTTTGTTCGTTTACACTGCACTGTGTTGATTCAGAAGGCCTCCGGCAGAATTCGCACAGCGCTGGCAACAAGCTAGCTGAACTCTGATTGGATCAAAGCTCTAATTTAAAAACAGCAACACTGGAGCCTAATATGACATGAAGACATGGTACTGTCAAAACTAAAATAATTGTAAAAAACATATTGAATGTGAAGAAATATATTTGAACTCACAATTTGATGCCGTAAAAGCCAGCGGTACCGCTCGTAGTTGGTTGATTCGAGTGGAAGTGACAGGCAAACCATTTTGCCACCAGGACAGCTTAACTCGTTTCCGGGGTCGGCCGACGTCGTCTCAAAAGATGTAGTTTCTCTTGAAATATCCTTCTTGAAAATACCCTTGCAAATATATCTCTGCTTATTTGTTGCGTAAAAAAGGTGATTACCGCTGATTTCTCCGCTGGCCGGGTGTGTTTCCGGTGCCACTTTCTGCTTTTGTAAATTACAACTTGTGATTGGCTACTCGGGAGTGACAAGTGAGTATTTAATCACAGTCATGTTCAACGCAAGGCTGGCTAGATGGGCTACTGTCAACTTGTGACCGCATCGCAACTGGCTGTTAACTGAAGGTTCTTTGTTCTTTTACACTGCACAGTGTTGATTCAAAGGCCTCCGGCAGAATTCAAACAGCGCTGGCAACAAGCTCGCTGAATTCTGATTGGATAAAAGCTCTAACTTAAAAACAGCAACACAGGAGCCTGATACGACATGAAGACATGGTACTGTGAAAGCTAAAATAATTGTAAAAAACATTGAATGTGAAGAAATATATTTGAACTCACAATTTAATGCCGTAAAAGCCAGCGGTACCGCTCGTAGTTGGTTGATTCGTGGGAAGTGACAGGCCAACCATTTTGCCGCCAGGACAGCTTAACTCGTTTCCGGGGTCGGCCGACGTCGTCTCAAAAGATGTAGTTTCTCTTGAAATATCCTTCTTGAAAATACCTTTGCAAATATATCTCTGCTTCTTTGTTGGTTAAAGAAGTGATTACCGCTTATTTCTCAGCTGGCCGGGTGTGGCTCCGGTGCCCCTTTCTGCTTTCGTAAATTACAACTTGTGATTGGCTACTCGGGAGTGACAAGTGAGTATCCAATCACAGTCATGTTCAACGCAAGGCTGCCTAAAATAATTGTAAAAAACATATTGAATCTGAAGAAATATATTTGAACTCACAATTTAGTGCCGTAAAAGCCAGAGGTACCGCTCGTAGTTGGTTGATTCGAGATGTAGTTTCTCTTGAAATATCCTTCTTGAAAATGCCCTTGCAAATATATATCTGCCACCTTAACGTTTTGCGCCGCTTCTTTGTTTGTTAAAAAAGTGAGAACGGCTGATTTCTCTGTATGTCTCCGGTGCTGCTTATGAAAAGTAAAAACATAAAATGAACTTTTACTCATTTCTGATCATGACTTATGTTAGGCCTTGCTGGCCACTGATTAACATTTCCATAAATCCCGTAATCAGTGGAGCATTTTAACACGCCGGCGTCAGCTTTTCATCTCATCGCTTCATCAGGACGGCCGCCGGTCAGCGGGACACAACTTGAACTTATTAAAAAAATATATAAAACATCTTGACGTGAATCCCTAAAAGGTCATTAGCTTCAAGGGGCTTAACGGCGTCTATGTGATTCAACATCCGTTGTGATAAAAAGCAATTATCTTTCCCGCCAAGACGGAATGAAACTCGTCTCAGCAGCTATCTGAAATCTTTGAGGGAGCGCTGTGAGGGCGTGAAGTGGAAATTGTCGCCGCGGTAAGCCCGCCTCAACGCTCAGCAGCTAAGTTCATGTGTGGACGCGCACTGAGTCATCATCAGCACAGTATTGTAGGAAAATAGTACTTTCTGGAAGCCCAGGTACCGAAAGGGGCGGAGCAGGGTACAGAGCAATGTGTTGATTGGTGGACACAACGTGCAACAATCATGCTATGGACGCTAATAGTTCAACAACAGCCCATGCCAGATGGGACGCGGTTGTGTCTTCAGCTTTTTCTTCTCCGGCGTGTGACGCCTGCGTGCTTACGTAAGACTTTTTCGCTGCTCTTTAGCCCGAGGCGGTGCGGAGCGTCGCTGGAGTTGTTGTGAGAGCGTAAAAAGGGAAGCGTGGTCTCTAGAGAAGGTCACGGGGGATGCTTTATGTAACACAACACACTCTTGTGTGTGTGTGTGTGAGAGTGTGTAATGTAGAAGAATAAAAGTGCCAACTCGGAGAGTCGGAGAGTCGACATGATCATTTAATGCCACAAAGATTATTGGTATTACAAAACCCATAACCAGGGAAGTTATTAGCACATTGTGTAAATGGTAGACAAAAACACAATACATCCACCCATTTTCTGCCGCTTGTATATATATATTTATACCTTTTTCCAACTTTTTCTCAAATTGTCCCCCACTTTGGCTGGTTCACTCCTGGGTATCTTTTGGTCATTCCCGGTGTTCCCGCGGCTCGGGCAGCTCGCTGCGGGGCTTCTGGAACTCCATCCTGGGTAGGATTTTTAAACAATTTCGTTATCCAAGATGGCGGCGCCCGGACGGGCTGCGTCCTCGCGGAGCTCCTTCTAAAGATGAAACATTTGGCAGAAATACCGGACAATTCCACAGACTTTATGGCTGGCTCACATCGTGGTCACTCCGTGATCACGTACGACCGCCAGACACTTCTGGATGTGGACATATCGGGCCGTTTTGGACTGATAGACACTTGCGTGCTAGACTTGCTAACTAGCATGGGAATACATCGGCGGCTACATCCAGCGGCCCGTGAAGCAGGGGAGTCTAGTAGCAGCGGGGGCCGTCTACGGAACAGACGCCAGCGGTGTGATCGGAAACGCGGATGCCGAGCGGGGCTAAAAACAAAGCAGAAGGCTAATCCCCACAGAACACCACTTTCCTCCATCCCGAAGACGGATTTAGATGAAAGATGCGAGACTACTGGTCTGGGTAAGGAGTCAGTTAAATTAGAACAAGTTTTTTCTGCTTTGAGTGTTTCAGAGTTGGACATGTGTTTTACTGAGGTGGCTAACTATGATGCGTGCAGTTTATCAAAGCAACAAACAAACAATCGGAAAATCCCCGTTACTGAGGTGGCTAATTATGATGCGTGCAGTTTATCAAAGCAACAATCAAACAATCGGAAAATTCCTGTCGTATCAATTCCTAGATATGGTCGTAACTATACTAAATGCACTGGGCATAATAAACACAACATTATTAATATTGCTACTACGGATAATTTGATCAAAAACTCCCTAAAACAGCCCACTACCTATAATATAGGTTTTTTAAACATAAGATCATTGTCTCCTAAAACGTTGTTAGTTAATGATATTATCAGAGACAACAATCTTAACGTCATCGGTCTCAGCGAAACCTGGCTTAAACCAAACGACTTTTTTGCGCTAAATGAGGCATGTCCTCCTAACTTTACACATGCGCATATTGCCCGTCCGCTCAAAAGGGGTGGGGGGGTCGCACTAATATACAACGAAAACTTTAACCTTAGTCCTAACATAAATAATAAATATAAATCGTTTGAGGTGCTTACTATGAGGTCTGTCACACCGCTGCCTCTACACCTGGCTGTTATCTACCGCCCCCCAGGGCCCTATTCGGACTTTATTAATGAATTCTCAGAGTTCGTTGCTGATCTAGTGACACACGCCGATAATATAATCATAATGGGGGACTTTAATATCCATATGAATACCCCATCGGACCCACCGTGCGTAGCGCTCCAGACTGTAATTGATAGCTGTGGTCTCACACAAATAATAAATGAACCCACGCATCGCAACGGTAATACGATAGACCTAGTGCTTGTCAGTGGCATCACCGTTTCCAAAGTTACGATACTCCCGTATACTAAAGTATTGTCCGATCATTACCTTATAAAATTCGAGGTTCAGACGCATGTTCGTCAAACTAATAATAATAATAACTGCTATAGCAGCCGCAACATTAATACGGCCACAACGACAACTCTTGCTGACCTACTGCCCTCGGTAATGGCACCATTCCCAAAGTATGTGGGCTCTATTGATAACCTCACTAACAACTTTAACGACGCCCTGCGCGAAACCATTGATAACATAGCACCGCTAAAGTTAAAAAAGGCTCCAAAAAAGCGCACCCCGTTGTTTACAGAAGAAACTAGAGCTCAGAAATTATTATGTAGAAAGCTGGAACGCAAATGGCGCACGACTAAACTTGAGGTGCACCATCAAGCATGGAGTGATGGTTTAATAACTTATAAACGCATGCTTACCTTAGCTAAAGCTAATTATTACTCAAATCTCATCCACCGTAATAGAAACGATCCTAAATTTTTGTTTAGTACGGTAGCATCGCTAACCCAACAAGGGACTCCTTCCAGTAGCTCAACCCACTCAGCTGATGACTTTATGCAATTCTTTAGTAAGAAAATTGAAGTCATTAGAAAGGAGATTAAAGACAATGCGTCCCAGCTACAACGGGGTTCTATTAACACTGACACGATTGTATATACGGCGGATACTGCCCACCAAAATAGTTTCTCTCGTTTTGAGGAAATAACATTAGAGGAATTGTTACAACATGTAAATGGAATAAAACAGACAACATGTTTACTTGACCCTCTTCCTGGGAAACTGATCAAGGAGCTTTTTGTATTATTAGGTCCATCAGTGCTAAATATTATAAACTTATCACTCTCCTCGGGCACTGTTCCCCTAGCATTCAAAAAAGCGGTTATTCATCCTCTTCTTAAAAGACCTAACCTCGATCCTGACCTCATGGTAAATTACCGACCGGTGTCTCACCTTCCCTTTATTTCAAAAATCCTTGAAAAAATTGTTGCGGAGCAGTTAAATGAACACTTAGCGTCTAACAATCTATGTGAAACCTTTCAATCCGGTTTCAGGGCAAATCACTCCACGGAGACAGCCCTCGCAAAAATGACTAATGATCTATTGCTAACGATGGATTCTGATGCGTCATCTATGTTGCTGCTCCTCGATCTTAGCGCTGCTTTCGATACCGTCGATCATAATATTTTATTAGAACGTATCAAAACACGAATTGGTATGTCAGACTTAGCCCTGTCTTGGTTTAACTCTTATCTTACTGATAGGATGCAGTGTGTCTCCCATAACAATGTGACCTCGGACTACGTTAAGGTAACGTGTGGAGTTCCCCAGGGTTCGGTCCTTGGCCCTGCACTCTTCAGCATCTACATGCTGCCGCTAGGTGACATCATACGCAAATACGGTATTAGCTTTCACTGTTATGCTGATGACACCCAACTCTACATGCCCCTAAAGCTGACCAACACGCCGGATTGTAGTCAGCTGGAGGCGTGTCTTAATGAAATTAAACAATGGATGTCCGCTAACTTTTTGCAACTCAACGCCAAAAAAACGGAAATGCTGATTATCGGTCCTGCTAGACACCGAACTCTATTTAATAATACAACTCTAACATTTGACAACCAAACAATTAAACAAGGCGACACGGTAAAGAATCTGGGTATTATCTTCGACCCAACTCTCTCCTTTGAGGCACACATTAAAAGCGTTACTAAAACGGCCTTCTTTTATCTCCGTAACATTGCTAAAATTCGCTCCATTCTGTCCACTAAAGACGCTGAGATCATTATCCATGCGTTTGTTACGTCTCGCCTCGACTACTGTAACGTATTATTTTTGGGTCTCCCCATGTCTAGCATTAAAAGATTACAGTTGGTACAAAATGCGGCTGCTAGACTTTTGACAAGAACAAGAAAGTTTGATCACATTACGCCTGTACTGGCTCACCTGCACTGGCTTCCTGTGCACTTAAGATGTGACTTTAAGGTTTTACTACTTACGTATAAAATACTACACGGTCTAGCTCCATCTTATCTTGCCGATTGTATTGTACCATATGTCCCGGCAAGAAATCTGCGTTCAAAGGACTCCGGCTTATTAGTGATTCCCAAAGCCCAAAAAAAGTCTGCGGGCTATAGAGCATTTTCCGTTCGGGCTCCAGTACTCTGGAATACCCTCCCGGTAACAGTTCGCGATGCCACCTCAGTAGAAGCATTTAAGTCTCACCTTAAAACTCATTTGTATACTCTAGCCTTTAAATAGACTCCCTTTTTAGACCAGTTGATCTGCCGTTTCTTTTCTTTTTCTTCTATGTCCCACTCTCCCGTGTGGAGGGGGTCCGGTCCGATCCGGTGGCCATGTACTGCTCGCCTGTGTATCGGCTGGGGACATCTCTGCGCTGCTGGTCCGCCTACGCTTGGGATGGTTTCCTGCTGGCTCCGCTGTGAACGGGACTCTCGCTGCTGTGTCTTGGATCCTCTTTGGACTGGACTCTCGCGACTGTGTTGTATCCATTGTGGATTGAACTTTCACAGTATCATGTTAGATCCGCTCGACATCCATTGCTTTCCTCCTCTCTAAGGTTCTCATAGTCATCATTGTCACTGACGTCCCACTGGGTCATTATTGTCACCAATGTCCCACTGGGTGTGAGTTTTCCTTGCCCTTATGTGGGCCTACCGAGGATGTCGTGGTGGTTTGTGCAGCCCTTTGAGACACTAGTGATTTAGGGCTATATAAGTAAACATTGATTGATTGATTGATATTAGGGCTGGGCAACGATTAAAAATTTTAATCGAAGTTAATCGCACTATTTCTCTGATTAATCGCGATTAACCGCATTGTACATGCAAAGCCCAATAATGAATTCAAAAGTAGTGTGTAGTGCACCTTTATTGGAATATTCTCCCACATGAACAAAAGCGCCAAAACATTTGTTGTGCAAACACAATTTAAATCAGTCCTTGTTAAACAGTAGCAGTTAAATAGCATATTTTATGAAAATAAACTCAAAAAATGTAAATACAAACATTTAAGCTTATTACTACCACTGCCATGGTATTTAAGTTATCCTGTTTGTTATGGAAAATAAATATAATCTACATACAAATTTCTGAGCCACAATCATAACATCTGAACAGGCAATTTCTGAGGTAACAGCAGAAACATTTTTTTTTATCAGGGATCTTATGTTTAAAAAATCTATATTATAGGTAGTGGGCTGTTTGAGGGAATTTTTGATCAAATTATCCGTAGTAGCAATATTAATAATGTTGTGTTTATTCTGCGTAGTGCACTTAAAATAATTATGACTATATCTAGGAATTGATATGATGGGAATTTTCCGATTGTTTGCTTGGTGTTTTGATAAACTGAACGCATATACATGGTACTATATTGTGATGTTATGAGCCAGGGAATAAAATAACTACCCTACCCAGCATGCAACAGGAGTGACGAGCATGCGCGGTAGCCCGGTATAGGTTGTGTCGCCATGATGGCATCTTGTATGTTGTGATATGCACGCTCTGAAAGTAAACGTTAAGAACTCAGCCAACACTCCTCGTCTGCATTATTCATAAATAGACAGACAACACATATACTCCGCTGCTTCACAAGCCGCTGGATGTAGCCGGCAAAGTATTCCCATGCTAGCTAGCCGGTCTAGCAAGCACGCGTCAGTCCAAAACGGCCCAATCTATCCACATCCAGAATTGTCTGGCGGTCGTAAGTGATCCCGGAGTGACCACGCTGTAAGCCAGCCATGAAATTTGCAGAATTGTTCGGTATTTTTGCCAAATGTTCCATCTTTACCAAGAGCCCCTCGACGCCGGGCGACGCCATCTTGTTAAGAAAAGGCGTTAACAAAATAAAAGCATGTAAACAACATACGCAAATGTGCGATAAAATAATTGTCGGCGTTAATAGATTGATGAGTTAACTCATAATTAACGCACTAATTTGCCCACCCCTAATATATATATATATATATATATATATATATATATATATATATATATATGTAGGTGTGGGAAAAATCACAAGACTACTTCATCTCTACAGAACTGTTTCATGAGGGGTTCCCTCAATCATCAGGAAATCTGATGATTTCCGATAATATCGGCAGTCCGATATTATCGGAAATCTCTACTCACAACCTACCGATCTCAGGGCGGACACTCTAACCCAGGGGTGTCAAACTCAAAGACAGAGTGGGCCAAAATTTAAAACTGAACAAAGCCGCGGGCCGAGGTTCAACAAATTAACCTTTTAATAGGGACCCAAACAAGTTTTGCATTGAATATTGAACAAGCAAGGCTTAAATAACTTTATAGTGACATGCAAAATCGAGTTTCAAATGATAATAATAATTAAAAAATATCAATGGCATATCAAATAAAATTTAAATAAAAATTGAATGCCTCTTTTCGGCCGTGGGGTTGAGGTGGACGGGGTTTGGTGATAGCGGGGGTGTATATTGTAGCGTGCCGGAAGAGTTAGTGCTGCAAGGCGTTCTGGGTATTTGTTTATGTTGTGTTACGGTGCGGATGTTCTCCCGAAATGTGTCATTCTTGTTTGGTGTGGGTTCACAGTGTGGCGCATATTTGTAACAGTGTTGGAGTTGTTTATACGGCCACCCTCAGTGTGACCTGTATGGCTGTTGACCAAGTATCCCTTGCATTCACTTGTGTGTCTGTGTAAGCAGCATATATTACGTGACTGGGCCGGCACGCTGTTTGTATAGAGGAAAAGCAGACGTGGAGACAGGTTGTAGAGAACGCCAAAGGCAGTGCCTTTAAAGCCCACCCCAAATATTGTTGTCCGGAATGAAATCCGGGAGGGACACTGAACTTCGGGAGTCTCCCGGGAAAATCGAGAGGGTTGGCAAGTAAGAGTGTTAGCGGTGAATGCGGTGTTACAGCGGCGGGCCAGCTCTATTATTAGTTTGATATTGCCTCAAGGGCCAAGTGAAATTACACGGCGGGCCAAATTTGGCCCGCGGGCCAGAGTTTGACACCCATGCTCTAACCGCTAGGCCACTGAGTAGGTAAAGACAAGATATTTAACGTTCCAACTGGTAAACTTTGTTATGTTTTGCAAATATTGGCTCATTTGGAATTTGATGCCTGCAACACGTTTCAAAAAAGCCGGCACAAGTGGCAAAAAAAGACTGAGAAAGTTGAGGAATGCTCGTCAAACACTTATTTGGAACTAACCCACAGGTGAACGGGCTAATTGGGAACAGGTGGGTGCCATGATTGGGTATAAAAACAGCTTTCAAGAAATGCTCAGTCATTCACAAACAAGGATGGAGCGAGGGTCAACATTTTGTCAACAAATGCGTGAGCCAATTGTTTGAGAACAACATTTCTCAACCAGCTATTGCAAGGAATTTAGGGATTTCACAATCTCGTCCGTAATACCATCAAAAGGTTGAGACAATCTGGAGAAATCACTGCACGTAAGCAACAAGGCCCGTGTGTTATGTTTCTAGGATGGAGTTGACAACACAGACACAAGGGGTAAGTCAACTTCTAGGATTTCTTATATATGTAGCCAAATATATATATAATAAATAAACAATACTAATTAATAACTAAGGAAATGGAGTGTGACTGATTTCAAGAGTGTGTATGGTATGAGACCATGTGAAGCAGAGTGTTACCGAGAGGTGTTGTTCCAAACTGGAAGTCCAACGAGGGCGGGGCTTATCTGGGAAGTCCGTGAAACAGGCGAAAGATCCAGGGTGTGAGGGAGAGAAAGAGGCGTCCGAGTCCGTGTCCATGCGAGGTGGTCGAGATCCGGGAAGGCAGTCATGATCCGGGGGTTGGGGGGGGACACACAGCTCGAAACCAAGGCGACGGAAGGAAAACACTGCGTGCACAAGGGAGAAGATCAGGGACACGCAGAAGAAACACGGAGAGAACATAAAGCTTGTCGCCTTACGGTACACCATAGAGAAATGGGTCCACCGGTCCTTATACAGCTCGCCTTCATCAGTCCCAGGTGTACAGATTGCCGATCGCCCACAGCCTTGCCGGCATGTGGGTGTGTCTCGGCACGCTGCCAGCTGAGGTGCTGGCAGACTCAACAGCCCGGGTAAAATGAGTTCGAGCCCGCGCCGTGACACCGTGACCTTCGATCCCTCAGGCGGTATGGCATCAAAACGTGACAGTGTGTGAAGGATATCACCACATGGGCTCAGGAACACTTCAGAAAACCACTGTCAGTAACTACAGTTGGTCGCTAGTTCAAACCCTGACCGAGTCATACCAAAGACTATAAAAATGGGATCCATTACCTCCCTGCTTGGCACTCAGCATCCAGAGTTAGAACTGGGGGTTGAATCACCAAAAATGATTCCCGGGGACGTCCACCGCTGCTGCTTACTGCTCCCCTCACCTCCCAGGGGGTGATCAATGGTGATGTGTCAAATGCAGAGAATAAGTTCGCCACACCTAGTGTGTGTGTGACTATCTTTGGTACTCCAACTTTAACGTAAACCTAGCTAAATGAGAAATACATTAAAAACAAAGCTAATATTGTCAGAATAATTGTGTCTAAGTTATCACAAAACTTTGTGTTTCAATGAGTTCCCGGCGAGAGGACAAAAGCTGTCTTTGATCCTACCAAGCACAAGGCTTGTAAAACCCCACTGTGCAGGATGGGAAGCGACATGAAGGTGTTGGTTTCTTTGATGAATTGTAATCCACGGAAAATTTGTCTTGACCCGAGATCTACAAAGCGGAGAAGAAGCAGGACCTGACCCACCCTCCAGGCACCTTTTCTTTGAACTGTTTTGTGATCATAGGCAGTGGCTGTTTACGACCCCTGTCCCTTTAAAAAAATAAAAGCTGTTGCCATGTAATCGGGGAAAGTCGTAATAAAAGAGAAGGCGTACAGTGGTGGGACACTGAACTAGGTTACAGGTCTACGCGTTTCTCCTTATTGAGCCAAATTTAATTCTGTCTCTGTTTGATCCCTTGCTTCTTGTCTTGTTTAATAGATGTCATCAGTGTTTGAACCTGAGAAATATAATAAATAAATGTACACATTTACCGGATATTCATTTATTATCTATTATTTCATTATCATGTATGTTATAGTCATTATTTTAAACTAAATACATGCATCAACTTTCTCACAATCTTTGTCATTTTTATCTACTTGACATCTTTATTTGTTTCACAGCACTCAATGATATATATTGTAAAATAAAAACAAACATTTGTTGTCTTTTTTTGTTGCATTTAATTATTTACGTCACCGAATTAAAGCCCCCAACAAAAAAAAAGGGGCGGGCGGGATCGGCGACCTGATTGGTGGAACTGGTTCAATACATGCCATGCATGAATTAGGGGTCTGTGTATGTGCGAGTGTGTGTGTGTGTGTGTGTGTGGGAAGACAGGCGGCTAAAAATAGTGTAGAAAAACAACACAAGAGAGAGGTTGAAGGCACACTAAATAGCGAGACATGTTAAAAAGGGAAGAGAAACCAGTCCTAACCTGCTCACAGGACACTCTATTAGGTACAGCTGCAAAACAAGGTGGATAAACAAGAGAATCAAAGCAAAGTAAACACATATAAAGACACTCCACTCTCACTTCCCCCTCTCGGTCGATGAGCAGCTAATTGCATGCCGACGCACTAATTACTCCACCCAACGGCTTCCAGTCAGTCATGTGACCTTTCGAAGCACATATTTTGGCTTCCTTCCTGTGGCACCGAGCAGGAGGCTTCCCGGCGACTGTTTAGCGAGGGACTGTGCATCGTCACCGCTCAGGTTGACATGGCGTCCCGGCTCCCTAACACGCTTTGTGGACGCAGATGACCCCGCAGCAGTTAACACAGGAATTCAATTGTGTTGATCAATTCAATTTGTGCCCTGTCTCTGCTTCTCTGCTTCTTTGCTTCCCTGCAGCCTGGCGAGAAAGGATGGAAAACACCCCAAAACAATGCTCACAAACTCCTGCTTAAACCCTCACATTCTATCAAAGTCCATCCATCCATCCATCTTCTTCCACTTATCCGAGGTCAGGTCGCGGGGAAGGCAGCCTAAACAGGGAAACCCAGACTTTCCTCTCCCCAGCCACTTCGTCCAGCTCTTCCCGAGGCGTTCCCAGGCGAGCCGGGAGACAAAGTCTTCCCAACGTGTCCTGGGTCTTCCTCGTGGCCTCTTAACAGTTGGACATGCCCTAAACACCTCCCTAGTGTTTCGTCCGGGTGGCATCCTGACCAGATGCCCGAACCACCTCATCTGGCTCCTCTCCATGTGGAGGAGCAGTGGCTTTACCTCTATATAAACATCGTGTCGGCCCAGTCACATAATATATGCGGCTGTTACACATACACATAAGTGAATGCAAGCAAACTTGGTCAACAGCCATACAGGTCACACTGAGGGTCGCCGTATAAACAATTTTAACATTGTTACAAATATGTGCCACACTGTGAACCCACACCAAACGAGAATGACATACACATTTCGGGAGAACATCCACACCGTAACAAAACAAATAACCAGACCCCCTTGCAGCACTAACTCTTCTGCGACACTACAATATACACCCCCCGCTACCACCAAACCCCGAGCATTTTATGGAAGCTGCTTTTATACCCAATCATGGCACCCACCTGTTCCCAATTAACCTGTTCACCCGTGGGATGTTCCAAATAAGTGTTTGACGAGCATTCCTCAACTTTCTCAGTCTTTTTTGCCATTTGTGCCAGCTTTTTTGAAACACGTTGCAGGCATCAAATTCCAAATGAGCTAATATTTGCAAAACACAACAAAGTTTACCAGTTCGAACATTAAATATCATGTCTTTATCTACTCAGTGGCGTAGTGGTTAGTGTCCGCCCTGAGATCGGTAAGTTGTGAGTAGAGATGAATGCTTTAAAATGTAATATCGGAAAGCATCGGTATCTGTATCAAAAAGTAAAATTTATGACTAAAACGCTGCTGTACGCAGTGGTGCACGGACATAAGGAGAAGAACAGCGCGCCAATAAACCTTAAAGGACACTTCCTTTGTGTGCCAGCCCGATCACATAATATATACGGCTTTTCACAGACACAAGTGAATGCAAAGCATACTTGGTCAACAGTCATACAGGTCACACTGAGGGTGGCCGTATAAACAACTTTAACACTGTTACAAATATGTGCCAAACTGTGAACCCACACCAAACGAGAATGACCAACACATTTCGGGAGAACATCCGCACCGTAACACAACATAAACACAACAGGACAAATACCCAGAACCCCTTGCAGCACTAATTCTTCTGGGACGCGACAATATACACACCCGCTACCACTAAACCCCGCCCCCCATCTCCCGAATTCGGAGATCTCAAAGTTGGCAAGTATGCACTGAATAGAAGACCAATGCCTTGTTGCTTAACCATTAGTTTCAACACAACGGCCAGACATGAGAGGACATTATTACATCCGTCACGCTGCCTCTAGCGAGTCTTTTTTTATTCCAGTCTCCTTCGCCGTATTTCCTTCTAGTGCCAGGACGACTGCTCAGCTGTCCATGAAATTGTCCCGCTCTTGTACTCTGTTCAGGAATCATTGGACACTACCATATCTCTTTCTGGGAACCGGCGTCCTCTGCAGTGGACAAACAGGGCTGAGATTTTTGTTCAGACTCGGTAACTCTAACAAAAGAAATGGACCAAAAGATAAAAGTCCAATGCAGGACTAACATAGTTGTGTTATTCAATTAGAAAAAGTCTTGCTTTTGTGCCGCCTCGATCACTAACAGACAAAACAGACCTTGACCAAGCGTTCAAAAATGATGCAACTATTCCACAAATGACAAATGAATCTTTCTTTCCCTTCTTAGCAACCTCACAGCATCGTCCAGCGGCGCCTGCTGGAGGGCAACATCACGCGACTGCGAGGCGAGGCCCGCGACACGGGCGCCCGAGTGCGCTCGCCGCTGGCCGACACCGAGGACCAGGGCGAGGACGGTCCGGGCGACAGTGAGGAGAGGAGCGAGAGCACCGCCGACTCCTCCACTGAGGAGAGGGAGGAGTCTCAAGAGGAGAGTTTCCGCTCGGACGACGAGGAGGCGGCCCGGCGCGGGACGGGGGGGTCCGGCCTTCTCACGGCGCTACTCGTTCAGTGCAAGGTAGCGGAAAGATGCTTTTTGACTTTGGACTGAAGCCAAGCTCTGCTGCTAGTTAGGTCCTTCGTTGGTTGGTTTGTTAGTTCCTTCATTGGTTGATTCGTCGTTTTTTTTGTCTGTTGATTAGTTTGGTGGTTGGTTTGTTAGTTGGTTGGTTGGTTGATTCGTTGGTCGGTTTGTTGGTTAGTTTATTATTTCGTTGGTTGGTTCATTCCTTGGTTGATTCGTTAGGTCGTTCGTTGTTTTTTTTCCTTGGTTGGTTCATTCGTTGGTCATATGTTAGTTACTTTGTTAGTTCGTCGATTGGTTCATTCCAAACTTGATTTTGTAGGTCGTTCGGTGGTTGATTAGTTGGTTTTTTCATTGATTAATTGTTTAGTTTGTTTGTTGTTTTTTTCCTTAGTTCGTCGGTTGGTTCATTTGTAGCTTGATTCGCTAGGTCGTTCCCAAGTTGATTCGCTAGGTCGTTCCTAAGTTGATTTGGTAGGTCGTTCGTTGGTTGATTCATTAGTTTGTTCGTTGTTTTTTTCCTTGGTTGGTTCATCCGTTGGTCAGTTTGATAGTTACTTTTTTAGTTCGTTGGTTGGTTGGTTCATTCATAAGTTGATTCGTTAGGTCGTTCGTTGGTTGATTCATTAGTTAGTTTTTTTTGTTTTTCCTTGGTTGGTTCATTCGTAGGTCGGTTTGTTGGTTACTTTATTAGTTTGTTGGTTGGTTCATTCCTAAGTTGATTCGCTAAGTCGTTCGTTGTTTTTTTCCTTGGTCGGTTCATTCGTTGGTCTGTTTGTTAGTTACTTTGTTAGTTCGTCGATTGGTTCATTCCAAACTTGATTCGCTAGGTCGTTCCTAAGTTGATTCGTTAGGTCGTTCGTTGGTTGATTCATTAGTTTGTTCGTTGTTTTTTTCCTTGTTTGGTTCATTCGTAGGTCGGTTTGTTGGTTACTTTGTTAGTTCGTCGATTGGTTCATTCCGAACTTGATTCGGTAGGTCGTTCGGTGGTTGATTAGTTAGTTTTTTCATTGATTAATTGGTTAGTTTGTTTGTTGTTTTTTTTCCTTAGTTCGTTGGTTGGTTCATTTGTAACTTGATTCGCTAGGTCGTTCCTAAGTTGATTCGCTAGGTCGTTCGTTGTTTTTTTCCCTCGTTGGTTCATTCGTTGGTCGGTTTGTTAGTTACTTTGTTAGTTCGTCGGTTGGTTCATTTGTAACTTGATTCGCTAGGTCGTTCCTAAGTTGATTCGTTAGGTCGTTCGTGGGTTGATTCATTAGTTTGTTCGTTGTTTTTTTCCTTGGTTGGTTCATTCGTTGGTCGGTTTGTTGGTTATTTTTTTAGTTCGTTGGTTGGTTCATACCTAAGTAGATTCGTTAGGTCGTAAGTTGTTTTTTTCCTTGGTTGGTTGATTCGTAGATCGGTTTGTTGGTTAGTTTTTTAGTTCGTTGGTTGGTTCATTCCTAAGTCTATTCGTTAGGTCGTTCGTTGTTTTTTTCCTTGGTTGGTTCATTCGTTGGTCGGTTTGTTAGTTACTTTGTTTGTTCTTTGGTTGGTTCATTCCAAACTTGATTCGGTAGGTCGTTCTGTGGTTGATTACTTAGTTTTTTCATTGATTAATTCGTTAGTTTGTTTGTCGTTGTTTTCCTTAGTTCGTTGGTTGGTTCAATAACTTGATTCGCTAGGTCGTTCCGAAGTTGATTTGTTAGGTCGTCCGTTGGTTGATTCAATAGTTTGTTTGTTGTTTTTTACCTTGGTTGGTTCGTTTATTGGTTAGTTTTTTAGTTCGTTGGTTGGTTGTTTTAATTCATAAGTTGATTCCTTAGGTTGTTCGTTGGTTGATTCATTAGTTTGTTTGTTGTTTTTGTCCTTGGTTGGTTCATTCGTAGGTCGGTTTGTTAGTTACTTTGTCAGTTCGTCAATTGGTTCATTCCAAACTTGATTCGTTCGGTGGTTGATTTGTTAGTTTTTTCATTGATTAATTGGTTAGTTTGTTTGTTTGTTTTTTTCTTAGTTGGTTCATTTGTTGGTCAGTTTGTTGGTTTCTTTATTAGTTCGTCAGTTGGTTCATTTGTAACTTGATTCGCTAGGTCGTTCCTAAGTTGATTCGCTAAGTCGTTCCTAAGTTGATTCGTTAGTTCGTTCGTTGGTTGATTCATTAGTTTGTTCGTTGTTTTTTTCCTTGGTTGGTTCATTCGTTGGTCGGTTTGTTGTTTTTTTTTTTTAGTTCGTTGGTTGGTTCATTTGTAACTTGATTCGTTAGGTCGTTCCTAAGTTGATTCGTTAGGTCGTTCGTTGGTTGATTCATTAGTTTGTTCGTTGGTTGGTTCATTCGTTGGTCGGTTTGTTGGTTAATTTTTTAGTTCGTTGGTTGGTTCATTCATACGGTGATTCGTTAGGTCGTTGGTTGGTTGGTTCATTCTTGGTCGGTTTGTTGATTTGTTTGCGGGTTAATTCATTGGTTTGTTTGTTGTTTTTTTCCTTGGTTGGTTCATTCATTGGTTAGTTTTTTGGTTACTTTGTTAGTTCGTTGGTTGGTTCATTCTTAAGTTGATTCGTTAGGTCGTTCGTTCGTTGATTTGTTAGTTTGTTTGTTGTTTTTTTCTTGGTTGGTTCATTTGTTGGTCGGTTTGTTGGTTACTTTGTTAGTTCGTTTGTTGGTTCATTCATAGGTCGTTCGGTGTTTGATTCGTTAGTTCGTTCATTGAGTATTTTGTTAGTTTGTTTGTTGTTTTTTTCCTCAGTTGGTTCATTTGTTGGTTTGTTTGTTGGTTACTTTGTTAGTTCGTTGTTTGGTTGGTTTATTTGTAAGTTGATTCGCTAAGTCGTTCGTTGGTTAATTTGTTAGTTCATTCATTGGTTGATTCGTTGTTGTTTTTGTTGGTTGATCCGTTGGTTCGTTTGATGGTTGATTTCTTAGTTTGTTGGTTGGTTGGTTCATTATTGGTCGGTTTGTTTGTTAATTCGTTCCTGGGTTAATTCATTGGTTTGTTTCTTAGTTGATTCGTTGGTTGGTTAATTAGTTCGCCAGTTGGCTAATTTGTTGGTGGGTTTTTTTAGTTAGTTTGTTGGTTGATTCGCTAGCTCCTTTGTTGGTAGATTCATTAGTGGATTCATTAGTTCGTTCCTTGGTTGATTTGTTAGTGGGTTTTTCAGTTTGCTCATTTATGGATTCAATGGTTGGTTGGTTAGTTAGTTTGTTGGTTTGTTCATAAGCATAATAACTCAAACAGTTAAAAGCAGATTTTAATGAAATTTTGTCAGAAATGGAATAAGGAACAAGTGATTAGATTTGAAGCTGGATCTGGGTAATTTTTACAACGTTACTTTACGTTATGAACTTTATCTTCTGTGTGTGTATTCAAACGTCTGGATTCAGGACATTATTTTTTTTTACTATTTTGTAGGTCGGGCCTGCGGAGGTCTGCACTCTCTGAGTGCTTTTATAGATTTTATTTAATGTCCTCTGCAGTAGACCACAAGGTTCTTTTCGCTTTTATCAGTTCTTCTTGGCTACACTCATGCAGTTGTAACATCAAATATTTTCATCTATTTACAGTGAATGCAACATTGTAAAAGTACAAACCCCGTTTCCATATGAGTTGGGAAATTGTGTTAGATGTAAATATAAACGGAATACAATGATTTGCAAATCCTTTTCAACCCATATTCAGTGGAATATGCTACAAAGACAACGTATTTGATGTTCAAACTGATAAAAAATTTTTTTTTTGCAAAGAACCATTAACTTTAGAATTTTATGCCAGCAACACGTGACAAAAAAGTTGGGAAAGGTGGCAATGATTACTGATAAACTTGAGGAATGCTCATCAAACACTTATTTGGAACATCCCACAGTTGTGCAGGCTAATTTGGAACAGGTGGGTGCCATGATTGGGTATAAAAACAGCTTCCCAAAAAATGCTCAGTCTTTCACAAGAAAGGATGGGGCGAGGTACACCCCTTTGTCCACAACTGCGTGAGCAAATAGTCAAACAGTTTAAGAACAACGTTTCTCAAAGTGCAATTGCAAGAAATTTAGGGATTTCAACATCTACGCTCCATAATATCATCAAAAGGTTCAGAGAATATGGAGAAATCACTCCACGTAAGCGGCATGGCCGGAAACCAACATTGAATGACCGTGACCTTCGATCCCTCAGACAGCACTGTATCAAACACCGACATCAATCTCTAAAGGATATCACCACATGGGCGCAGGAACACTACAAAAAGACACTGTCACTAAATACAGTTTGTCGCCACATCTGTAAGTGCAAGTTAAAGCTCTACTATGCAAAGCAAAAGCCATTGATCAACAACATCCAGAAACTTCGCCGGCTTCTCTGGACCCGAGATCATCTATGATGGACTGATGCAAAGTGGAAAAGTGTTCTGTAGTCTGACGAGTCCACATTTCAAATTTTTGGTGGTAATATTCGACATTGTATCATCCGGACCAAAGGGGAAGCGAACCATCCAGACTGTTATCGACGTAAAGTTCAAAAGCCAGCATTTGTGATGGTATGGGGGTGCATTAGTGCCCAAGACATGGGTAACTTACACATCTGTGAAGGCACCATTAATGCTGAAAGGTACATACAGGTTTTGGAACAACATACAGTATGTTGTCATCTAAACGCCGTCTTTTTCATGGACACCCCTGCTTATTTCACCAAGACAATGCCAAACCACATTCAGCATGTGTTACAACAGCGTGGCTTCGTAAAAAAAGAGTGCGGGTACTTTCCTGGCCCGCCTGCAGTCCAGACCTGTCTCCCATCGAAAATGTGTGGCGCATTATGAAGCGTAAAATATGACAGCGGAGACCCCGGACTGTTGAATGACTGAAGCTCTACATAAAACAAGAATGGGAAAGAATTCCACTTTCAAAGCTTCAACAATTAGTTTCCTCAGTTCCCAAACGTTTATGGAGTGTTGTTAAAAGAAAAGGTGATGTAACACAGTGGTGAACATGCCCTTTCCCAACTACTTTGGCACATGTTGCAGCCATGAAATTCTAAGTTAATTATTATTTGCAAAAAAAAAAATTAAGTTCATGAGTTTGAACATCAAATATCTTGTCTTTGTAGTGTATTCAACTAAATATGGGTTGAAAAGGATTTGCAAATCATTGTATTGGGTTCCCTCCGGGTACTCCGGCTTTCTCCCACTTCCAAAGACATGCACCTGGGGATAAGTTGATTGGCAACACTAAATCGGCCCTAGTGTGTGAATGTGAGTGTGAATGTTGTCTGTCTATCTGTGTTGGCCCTGCGATGAGGTGGCGACTTGTCCAGGGTGTACACCGCCTTCCGCCCGATTGTAGCTGAGATAGGCGCCAGCGCCCCCCGTGACCCCAAAAGGGAATAAGCGGTAGAAAATGGATGGATGGATGGATGTATTCCGTTTATATTTACATCTAACACAATTTCCCAACTCATATGGAAACAGGGTTTGTAAAAGAAATAGGAAAAAAAATCCTAATGACGTCAACTTGTAGTGTAATTGAAAGAAAAATGTCTCCTTTTGAGGTCAAAAAACACACTTTGACCTTTAAAATGTGATTAATCAGCAAAACAACAACATATCCGATATCCCTCATTGGCTTAATAAGTCAACTATCCTAACCTTCCTGCTTCACTCAGCGTTTTCCTTCGCACTTTGCTTGCTTCCATCAACAGGCCGTCCAATCAAAGGTTATCTCGCAGGGATCTTAGTTATGCAGCTGCTTCCAAAGTGACCAACACAAAAACACACAGGAGAAATTGAGAGGTGGAGCTAGGGAGAAAGAAAGAGAAAGAGATTGGGGGATTTGAGCACAGCAGTTTGTGCGCTGGAGACAAAAGGAAAAGGAGAAAAGTGTGTGTGGAGTCGCTGATAAGCAGCTTGAGCTGCGGGCTGATAAAAAAAACGCTGGTGGCTAAAAGTGGACAAGATGTTGATGATCCTGAGGACAGTAAACTACTTACTGACTGGGGATGTAACGATAAACACTTTTCACGAGGAACCTCCATTGGTATTAACATTTTAAATTCAATTAACGACGGCTGCTATAAAGCGCTGCCAGCCGTCCATCACCCCGAATGGGAGTCAAGGGGTGATGAAGGCGTGGGGTGGGGATGTGTGTCTGTTTATGCCCATTGTCTTGGGTTTGTTGATGCAGTGTCCATAGGCCTGGGGCCGTTCCGCATGCAAACAAAAGTTGGAGGTACTTGAACTCCTCCAATTGGGGCAGGGTAACATTCCCAACCCGGGGATGGCACTCCACCCTTTTCCGGACGAGAACCATGGACTCGGACGTGGAGGTGCTGATTCTCATCCCGGTCGCTTCACACTCTGCTGCGAACCGATCCAGCAAGAGCTGAAGAGCATGGCCAGATGAAGCCATCTGGACCACATCATCTGCAAAAACCAGAGACCTAATCCTCCAGCCACCAAACCGGATCCCTTCAACGCCTTGACTGCGCCTAAAAAGTGTGTCCATAAAAGTTATGAACAAAGGGTGACAAAGGACAGCTTTGGCGGAGTCCAACCCTCACTGGAACGTGTCCGACTTACTGCCGGCGATGCGGACCAGGGAGCGGACCGCCACAATCAGACAGTCGCATACCCCATACTTTTTGGGTTGTACTTGCATAGCGCTTTTCTACCTTCAAGGTACGCAAAGCACTTTGACATTACTTCCCAATTTACCCATTCACACACACATTCACACACTGATGGAGGGAGCTGCCATGCAAGGCGCCCACCAGTACCCATCAGGAGCAAGGGTGAAGTGTCTTGCTCAGGACACAACGGACGTGACGAGGTTGGTTCTAGGTGGGATTTGAACCAAGGACCCTCGGGTTGCGCACTGCCACTCTACCACTGCGCCACGCCGTCCCTACTTCCCGGTTGATAGTTAGTAGCTATAGAGACGAGTCAGCAGATACGATGGAAACAACGTCAATCTTTAACACACACCAAAAAAAATGGCAACACAAATGTCACCATTTGCATTTTTCTAAACAAGCAGCGTGCTGACACGACATGTCCTCCCCGCAGTGCCGCGAGACGGAAGTCAAGGCGTCTTTGAACACCGGCAGCCTGCACAACCACATCTCTGCATCCTGCTGCCACAGGCTCGGGTAGGAACCCACACAACAACGCTCCCTCTCTAGCTACTCGGCAATAAACAAGTGGCGCACTTTGAACACCCTTGACTGATCCTGGCACAATTTGGCAATTAGATAAATAAAAAAACACATTAATTATGTTTACAAAGCACACTCCGCTTCCTATAATCTCACTGAGAGGCCCTTTCACCCCAGGCCTGCAGGGGGCAGTAGTGTGCCGGACAAAATTGTTCAATAAATGAACAAGAAAACATTTTTATTTATTTAACCCGTCATAATGCACAAACAATATGTACACACAGTTATCAACATATTATAATAATGCCTATTTAGGGTGGAAATGTGCCTTTTAAAATGTGAAAGTGATCAAATATTCTGTATGTTATTGAATAAAGATTGTGTTTCCCAACCTGCTCCTCAGCCTGGACCCCAGTAGCGCCGTCGCAGACGTGAAGCTCCAACTGGGCACCAGATCCTTCCAATGCTCTGCTTTGGTCCAAGGTACGAACACCTGGGAGTGCAGGAAGAAACACTTAGTGTCAGGTTCATAACATCGATGACATTTATTAACCAAGACAAGAAGCAAGGGAATAAACAGAGACAGAAATCAATTTGGCTCAATTTGAGGAGAAACGTCTGGTCCGTACGATTGTACAGTTTCCAGCACGCTCTTGACGAAAAAAGGTTTACATTTCCTCTTTTATGTGGATATTCCCTGTTTACACAACAACTGCTGTTTCTAAAGGAACGGGGGTTATGTAAATAGCCATTGTTTTCGGTCACATTAACGCAAAAGATAAAGATGCCTCGGGCTTAGGCTGGTCCTGGATCGAGCTTGGGCAAGTCTTGGATCACAATAAATAACCACTCCCGTCTCCTCCCATCGTACACAGCGGAATTTTCCAAGCCTCTGGCTTGTTGCAACAAAGACAGCATTCATCTGTTTACTGGGAACAGACTTTTTTTTGGATAATTTACATACAATTTTTCTGACACTTAGCAGCAAGAAAATGAGCAATTTACTTTTGTACTTGCTCTCTTTTCACATGCATTATGGTAAAACATATTCCAAATCAATTAATACATTTTCATTTCTATGACAAATAAAAACTCGGTGGTGAGAATACGGGTTGTAATTATGGAAATAAACATACTGCAAGAAAGCAGTGGTGATAACGAAAAAAAAAAAAGTTTTTTCTATTATTATGATAATGTCATAATTATATAATTTAAAACGGATTCATGAACTTAAGCTTGTGAGGAAATTGTGAGGATACATTTTTTTTTATAAAAGGGAAAACGACATAAAAATAATGCCTAATTTTTTACTTTTATAGGAATCAAATTTGAAAAAATGTTGGGGTCAGGCAGCAATGAGAATATCCCAAATATATATGAAAAATAATATGAGAATAGTTGTACACTAACAAGAAAAATGATGGAAACTAAAGTTGTAAATATTGTGAGAATAGCTGAAAAACAATGATAAAGGGGGAAATATTCCAAAAAGAATCAAGTATAAAAAATATATATTATATTTGCAATTTACTGAAATTTTATTGTAATTTTGGGCACATTATAGAACATATCTAAAATACTGTATTGTGTCAATATAATAGAAACTTATATATTTAACAAACATATCTTATAAATATAGACTACAAAAATATATTTGTAATCTGTATCTACATATATCTATCCATCTATATATATATATATATATATATATATATATATATATATATATATATATATATATATTACTAATATACACATTAAAGGCCTACTGAAAGCCACTACTAGCGACCACGCAGTCTGATAGTTTATATATCAATGATGAAATATTAACATTGCAACACATGCCAATACGGCCTTTTTAGTTTACTAAATTGTAATTTTAAATTTCCCAGGAGTTTCTTCTTGAAAACGTCGCGTAATGATGACGTGTACGCGTGACGTCACGGGTTGTTAGGAAATATGAGCGCTGCACACACACACAGCTAAAAGTCGTCTGACTTAATCGCATAATTACACAGTATTTTGGACATCTGTGTTGCTGAATCTTTTGCAATTTGTTCAATTAATAATGGAGAAGTCAAAGTAGAAAGATGGAGTTGGGAAGCTTTAGCCTTTAGCCAATCAAACACACGGTGATTCCTTGTTTAAAATTCCCGGCGGTGAAACTTTACTATGGATCACAGCGAACATGGATCCCAACCAAATGTCAACCAGCAGGTTTCGGTGAGAAAATAGTGGTAAAAAGTCGCTTCTTACCGGAGATCAGCTGAACTTGTGCCGTCCATAAAGCTGCCGTCGACTTCCCTGAGACACTAACGTCAAGACACCCGTGGACACACCCCTCCGACTATCAGGTACTGTTAAACTCACTAAAACACTAGCAACACAATAGAAAGATAAGGGATTTCCCAGAATTATCCTAGTAAATGTGTCTAAAAACATCTGAATCCGTCCCAATGCAATCGGATTTTTTTTTTTTACTAGTTTTTTTTTTTTTCCTAGTCCGTCGCTTTTCAATATCCTCAAACACGAATCTTTCATCCTCGCTCAAATTAATGGGGAAAATGTTGTTTTCTCGGTCCGAATAGCTCTTTTTGTTGGAGGCTCCCATTAAAAACAATGTGAATATGTGAGGAGTCATCAAACATGTGATGTCATCGTCTGCTACTTCCGGTACAAGCAGGGCTTTTCTCTTAGCGACCAAAAGTTGCGAACTTTATCGTGGATGTTCTCTACTTTATCCTTTCAGCCAAAATATGGCAATATCGTGAAATAATCAAGTAAGACACAGAATGGACCTGCTATCCCCGTTTAAATAAGAACATCTCATTTCAGTAGGCCTTTAATATAGTTACACATTACAAATACGTATTATAAATATAGAATACAAACAAGTAAATATATATTTGCAATACATATTTATAAATATATACTGTACATAGAGATGTCCGATAATGGCTTTTTTGCCGATATCCGATATTGTCCAACTCTTAATTACCGATTCCGATATCAAGCGATACATATATATATATATATAGTCCTGGGATTAACAAATTATCATGCCTAATTTTGTTGTGATGCCCCGCTGGATGCATTAAACAATGTAACAAGGTTTTCCAAAATAAGAGAACAACTTCAACTTAAGTTATGGAAAAAAAAATGCCAACATGGCACTGCCATATTAATTATTACAGTCACAGAGTGCATTCTTTTTTTCTACAACTACAGGAACTAATATACTTTGACTTTCACAAAGTGCATTATTTTAATTTTTTTTTTAAACATGCCACAAAACAAGAGCTACAAAAACAATGAAGGCGCACAGCTTCAGTCATAAATAAATAAATGATAAATGGGTTGTACTTGTATAGCGCTTTTCTACCTTCAAGGTACTCAAAGCGCTTTGACACTACTTCCACATTTACCCATTCACACACACATTCACACACTGATGGAGGGAGCTGCCATGCAAGGCGCCAACCAGCACCCATCAGGAGCAAGGGTGAAGTGTCTTGCTCAGGACACAACGGACGTGACGAGGTTGGTACTAGGTGGGATTTGAACCAGGGACCCTCGGGTTGCGCACGGTCACTCTCCCACTGCGCCACGCCAAGAGTATATTAGAGTAATAAAGTAAACAATAACATAGTCCTTCTTTAGTGCAAGACTGCATGGTATACTGTATAACAGGAAATTATAAACTGGGCTCAATCTGCCCTGCTTTAACGTATTTGTATGAGTGACACAAATGTGCTGCAAGCTGGTGGTGAGTGCTTGAAGTGGCCTAGCAGTCAGTCAGAGCTTCTCATATGCTGCGTTGAGACAGGGCACCTCCCGTTCACTGCCAGCTGCAAAGTGTGCCATACCGCATGCGTTGTCCCTGACCACACCCCAAGGGGGGTTTTTGTTGTATTTTTTTTTTTTTCTCGGCGGAGTCTTTAAGCGACAACTGTGTGGTACTACTTTTTTTCGGTCTTTCCTTTTCATCCATCTTCCGCTTGTATGCATCAGAGGTGGGAGATCTATATGCTCGTATTAAAGGCCTACTGAAATGAGATTTTCTTTTTTAAGCGGGAATAGCAGGTCCATTCTATGTGTCATACTTGATCCTTTCGCGATATTGCCATATTTTTGCTGAAAGGATTTAGTAGAGAAAATCGACGATAAAGTTCGCCACGTTTGGTACTTCCTGAAAAAGCCTCGCCTTTACCGGAAGTCGCAGACGATGATGTCGCAAGTGTGGGGGCTCCTCATATATTCACATTGATTTTAGTGGGAGCCTCCAACAAAAACAGTTATTCGGACCGAGAAAACGACAATTTCCCCATTAATTTGAGCGAGGATGAAAGATTTGTGTTTGAGGATATTGATAGCGACGGACTGGAAAAAAAACACAAAAAAAACGAGTTAAAAAATAAAAAAAAACGGGGACCTATTCCAATGTTTTTAAACACATTTACTAGGATAATTCTGGGAAATCCCTTATCTTTCTATTGTGTTCAATCAATCAATCAATGTTTACTTATATAGCCCTAAATCACTAATGTCTCAAAGGGCTGCACAAACCACTACGACATCCTCGGTAGGCCCACATAAGGACAAGGAAAACTCACACCATGTGGGACATCGGTGACAATAATGACCCAGTGGGACGTCGGTGACAATGATGACTATGAGAACCTTGGAGAGGAGGAAAGTAATGGATGTCGAGCGGGTCTAACATGATACTGTGAAAGTTCAATCCATAATGGATCCAACACAGTTGCGAGAGTCCAGTCCAAAGCGGATCCAAAACAGCAGCGAGAGTCCCGTTCACAGCGGAGCCAGCAGGAAACCATCCCAAGCGGAGGCGGATCAGCAGAGATGTCCCCAGCCGATACTATGTTGCTAGTGTTTTAGTGAGTTTAATATTCCCTGATAGTCGGAGGGGTTTGTCCACGATGAAGGGGACACAAGCTCAGCTGATATCCGGTAAGTGGTGACTTTTTAACCACAATTTTCTCACGGAAACTTGCTGGTTGACATTCGGTTGGGATCCATGTCTGCTTGACCGCGCTCTGATTCATAGTAAAGTTTCAGCTCCGGTAATTTTAAACAAGGAATCATCGTGTGTTTGTTTGGCTAAAGGCTAAAGCTTCCCAACTCCATCTTTCTACTGTGACTTCTCCATTATTAATTGAACAAATTGTAAAAGATTTAGCTACACAGATCTCCAAAATACTGTAGACGACTTTTAGCTGTGTGTGTGTGTGCAGCGCTCATATTTCCTTAAAACCCGTGACGTCCTGCGTACACGTCATCATTACACGACGTTTCCAAGATGAAACTCCCGGGAAATTTAAAATTGCAATTTAGTAAACTAAAAAGGCCGTATTGGCATGTGTTGCAATGTTAATATTTCATCATTGATATATAAACTATCAGACTGCGTGGTGGCTAGTAGTGGCTTTCAGTAGGTCTTTAAAGGAAGACGTCTTGGTTCCTCACCGCATAAACAACTTTTTGCAGTCATTGCAAATTTCCAGTTTTTTTTATCCGTCAGATAGTCAAACCTCGGATTCAGGAGGAACAGTGTGGTTTTCGTTCTGGTCGTGGAACTGTGGACCAGCTCTATACTCTGGGCAGGGTCCTTGAGGGTGCATGGGAGTTTTCCCAACCAGTCTACATGTGCTTTGTGGACTTGGAGAAGGCATTCGACCATGTCCCTCGGGAAGTCCTGTGGGGAGTGCTCAGAGAGTATGGGGTACCGGACTGTCTTATTGTGGCGGTCCGCTCCCTGTATGGACAGTGTCAGAGCTTGGTCCGTAATACCGGGAGTAAGTCGGACACGTTTCCAGTGAGGGTTGGACTCTGCCAAGGCTGCCTTTTGTCACCCATTCTGTTCATAACTTTTATGGACAGAATTTCAAGGCGAGTCAAGGTGTTGAGGGGATCCGGTTTGGTGGCTGCAGGACTAGGTCTCTGCTTTTTGCAGATGATGTGGTCCTGATGGCTTCATCTGGCCAGGATCTTCAGCTCTCACTGGATCGGTTCGCAGCCGAGTGTGAAGCGACCGGGATGAGAATCAGCACCTCCAAGTCCGAGTCCATGGTTCTCGCCCGGAAAAGGGTGGAATGCCATCTCCGGGTTGGGGAGGAGACCCTGCCCCAAGTAGAGGAGTTCAAGTACCTCGGAGTCTTGTTCAGGAGTGAGGGAAGAGTGAATCGTGAGATCGACAGGCGGATCGGTGCGGCGTCTTCAGTAATGCGGACGCTGTATCGATCCAGTGTGGTGAAGAAGGAGCTTAGCCGGAAGGCAAAGCTCTCGATTCACCAGTCGATCTACGTTCCCATCCTCACCTATGGTCATGAGCTTTGGGTTATGACCGAAAGGACAAGATCACGGGTACAAGCGGCGGAAATGAGTTTCCTCCGCCGGGTGGTGGGTCTCTCCCTTAGAGATAGGGTGAGAAGCTCTGCCATCCGGGAGGAGCTCAAAGTAAAGCCGCTGCTCCTCCATACGGAGAGGAGCCAGATGAGGTAGTTCGGGCATCTGGTGAGGATGCCACCCGAACGCCTCCCTAGGAAGGTCTTTAGGGCACATCCCACCGGTAGGAGGTCACGGGGAAGACCCAGGACACGTTGGGAAGACTATTTCTTCCGGCTGGCCTGGGATTCCCCGGGAAGAGCTGGACGAAGTGGCTGGGGAAAGGAAAGTCTGGACCTTCCCTGCCCCCGCGACCCGACCTCGGATAAAAAAAAATCCCAAACCACAGACATGGTGTTGTTAGTCAGTCACCGAGGGAGCTCGCTTGTTAGCCACTGCTACAGCACCGGCAACGACACACTCTTGCTGTTGTTATGCGCCGCTCGCGGCGGTTTGATGAGGTCATCGAGCGTCGCCAGTAAACCTCTCATGCTGCAGTCGTCAACTCCTGTGTTGTGTGTGGGGAAGGGGGGAGGGGGAGGGGCAGCTGACTGGTACAGCGGCGTTTTTAAAAATTCATTAATTTTTGAAACCGATACCGATAATTTCCGATATTACATTTTAAAGCATTTATCAGCATCTCTAACTGTACATATTTATTATAAATTATAATACAGATTATTACTGTATTATCGTTATACATATAGATTACAAGTCTATATTAGAAATACAGATATATATATATGTATAAATTATATATTTGTATAGATATACAGGCTTGTCCCTGACAGTTTGACTATGTTTTAGTTTTTGCCTCTGCATTTGTCTTTGTTTCCTCTGTGTGTGTAGTGTTTCCTTTCAGCGTTCTTATTTTGTTGGTTTCCTTTCTGTCTCCCTGAGTGCTGTGTACCCTCAGCTGCGGCTGATTGGCACCTGGCCACACCTGGTGTCAATCAGCCCGCTCCTATTAAGACTTGTTTTTCTCCTCCAGTCTGTGCTGGATTATTGTCATGTATTGTCGCTCCTGTCGTTGCAGCGTGGCGGTAAGCTATATTTGGTAGCTTTGTGTAACTTACCGTCTTTTGTTCCCTGCTTCCAGTTTTGTTTGTTAATAGCCTAGTTTGTTATCCGCCTCGTGCGCGCTTTTTGTTTGTACCCTTTGTTTGATTTTGTTTTAGTGTGTAAATTAAAATCATGTTTTCTTACTCAATGCCTGCCTCCTTCTCTGCATCTTGGGGTTCGTCACAATCTAACTCTGACAACATTACCATTATAAATACGTATCATACATTTGGATCTTACAGATCTAGGCCCTTTGTGACTAAAACAGAAAAAAGTGAAATATGCTGAGATTAGAGCAAATAAATGATAAAATGGAAAAAAAAATCGAAAAATGAAGTCCATTGTGATTTTTGTTGTCCACCTCAGAGGACGACACGTCAGAGCTGAGCCTCGGTCTGCAGACCCTGCTGCAACTCAAAGTAAGCCAACTACAAAAGTGCACTGTGAGCTTCTTTCAGTCCGTGTGATACGTGAGGCGAGAGATGTCACTCATGGAATATTCCTTCCCTCCGCTCAGTGCTGCTTGGACCTGAACAGCCGCGTCCTGAAGCTAGGGGGCGGCGGCGAGGAGGAGGAGCTGCCCTTCCTGAGCGTGGCGGACAACCCCCCGTCCAAAACACCCGACCAGAAGCTGTGAGGCTGCGTTCCGGAAACCCCGACAAGCATTTAGAACCACGTTTACATGTCAACTAGTCTGATTGCAACACTTCAAAATATTTAGTGGAAATCAATCCTTTCTTTTTCTTTAAATCACAAAACACTGAAATGGATATTTTTATAGGAGAGAGAGACAGAATGTAAACAAATAACTAACCAATTAATAAACACATGTACCTGTTTTTAAGTATTAGATCTGTTGATGGTGAAAGTATTGCTTTAGGTTTTAAGAGATATTTTGGGGCTGTCGCTTGGCAACTCCAAGTTTCTGCTCCCTACAGAGATTTTCAACGGGTTTAAGAGATTTAACGCCTTCTTCCTTACCGTGTACACGGTCATGGTCATGCTGGAAGGACCATACGAGATCCGACCTCGTGTTCCGGCCGAGACCAGGATGTTTGGGTCCGAGATTATAGGGTACAATTCTTCCTGTCTGCTTGGCAGATAAACATTGGTCCGGCCCCTCCCAATCAGAGTGCAAGAGCGCTAGACATTGAGCTGAAAGCCCTAGATGTCGACTCGATGTCCAGAGTTAAGTTACCGTATTTTTCCGATCATAGGGCGCACAGTTTTTAGCGCTTTGATAGTTTACTGACAGATATAAGTAAGAACTTTACATTACTTTATATTAGAAGTGGCATACGGTGTCGGCACAGACTACAGTTGCGGATGCACGCACATTTTCAGGACTTATGCAGATCCCAAATACAGATCAGCAGGTACAAGATGGTAAGAAAAGTTGGTTTTGCATAATATTGCAAGACAAAACACCAGATAATATGTCTTACCTTATACACACACCATAATAATACTCTGTTGAATTTTGGAACTGGTGTCGGGGGTTGTACTAAAACATTTTGACAGATTTTTGAGCGCCGTGTGTAATGTTCTATATTCTCAATGGAACATTTAAATTTTGGTGTCGTTTACTGCCGTCATATTGCAGACTACACGTATCTCTTATGTGTGACTGCCATCTACTGGTCACACTTATTACACCATGTACCAAATAAAATAGCTTCGAGGTCCATAAGCACAACCGAGATCGTTCCGTACATTAGGCGCAATGGGTTATGAGGCGCACAGTCGAGTTTTGAGAAAATGAAAGGATTTTAAGTATGCCTTATAGTCCGAAAAATACGGTAATTTGAGGGAATTTTGGAACTGGTGTCGGGGGTTGTACTAAAACATTTTGACACATTTTTGAGCGCCGTGTGTAATGTTCTATGTTCTCAATGGAACATTTAAAGTTTTGGTGTTGTTTACTTGAGTCATATTGCAGTCTACACGTATCTCTTATGTGTGACTGCCTTCTACTGGTCACACTTATCATTACACCATGTACCAAACAAAATAATTTCATGGTCGATAAGCACAACCAAGATTGGTCCGTACATTAGGGCCACCTGGTTATGAGGTGCACTGTCAAGTTTTGAGAAAATGAAAGGATTTTAAGTGCACCTTATAGTCCGAAAAATACGGTAATTTGCGGGAATTTTGGAACTGGTGTCGAGGGTTGTACTAAAACATTTTGACAGATTTTTGAGCGCCCTTTGTAATGTTCTATGTTCTCAATGGACCATTTAAATTTTGGTGTCGTTTACTGCCGTCATACTGCAGACTACACGTATCTCTTATGTGTGACTGCCATCTACTGGTCACACTTATCATTACACCATGTACCGAACAAAATAGCTTCGAGGTTGATAAGCACAACCAAGATTGTTCCGTACATTAGGCGCACCGGGCTATTAGGTGCACTGTCGAGTTTTGAGAAAAAGAAAGGATTTTAAGTACGCCTTATAGTCCGAAAAATACGGTAATTTGCGGAAATTTTGGAACTGGTGTCGAGGGTTGTACTAAAACATTTTGACACATTTTTGAGCGCCGTGTGTAATGTTCTATATTCTCAATGGAACATTTAAATTTTGGTGTCGTTCACTGCCGTCATATTCCAGTCTACACATATCTCCTATGTGTTACTGCCATCTACTGGTCACACTTATCACTACACTATGTACCGAAAGAAATAGCTTTGAGGTTGATAAGCACAACCAAAATTGTTCCGTACATTAGGCGCACCGGGCTATAAGGTGCACTGTCGAGTTTTGAGAACATGAAATTATTTTAAGTGCGCCTTATAGTCCGAAAAATACGGAAATTTGCGGGAATTTTGGAACTGGTGTCGGGGATTGTACTAAAACATTTTGACACATTTTTAAGCGCTGTGTGTAATGTTCTATATTCTTAATGGAACCTTTAAATTTTGGTGTCGTTAACTGGCGTCATATTACAGACTACACGTATCTCTTATGTGTGACTGCCATCTACGGGTCACACTTATTACACCATGTACCGAATAAAATAGCTTCGAGGTTAGTAAGCACCGTCGAGTTTTGATAAAATTAAAGGATTTTAAGTGCGCCTTATAGTCTGAAAAATATGGTAATTTGCGGGAATTTTGGAACTGGTGTCGGGGGTTGTACTAAAACATTTTGACACATTTTTAAGCGCTGTGTGTAATGTTCTATATTCTTAATGGAACCTTTAAATTTTGGTGTCGTTAACTGGCGTCATATTACAGACGACACGTATCTCTTATGTGTGACTGCCATCTACGGGTCACACTTATTACACCATGTACCGAATAAAATAGCTTCGAGGTTAGTAAGCACCGTCGAGTTTTGATAAAATTAAAGGATTTTAAGTGCGCCTTATAGTCTGAAAAATACGGTAATTTGCGGGAATTTTGGAACTGGTGTCGGGTGTTGTACTAAAAGTCGTACAAAAAACATTTTGCCAAATTTTTGAGCGCCGTGTCTAATGTATATTTCTAAATGGAACATTTAAATTTTGGTGTCGTTTACTTGAGTCCTATTGCAGTCTACACGTGTCTCTTATGTGCGACTGCCATCTACTGGTCACACTTATTACACCATGTCCCAAATAAAATAGCTTCGAAGTTAGTAAGCACACCGGGTTTTAAGCCGTGCTGTTGAGTTTTGAGAAAATGAAAGGATTTTATAGTCCGAAAATACGGTAATCGACAAAATGTTGGCCGACGCTACAAACAGTCCAGCTCATATTCTGTCTCTCTCCTTTCGAATAAATCCGGCATAAAAATGGACTGTTTTCGTCAAATATTTTTTTCCCAAAAATGCTAACAGGAAGGAGCAGCTGTTAGCATAGCCAAAATAGGCAAGTATCGGTAGGTCGTGAGTTCAAACTCCGGCTGTACACTGTACCCCCGGAGATGGGTAGGTTCTAAGTTCAAATCCCGGCCGTAGAGTTTAACCCTGAGATGGGTAGGTCGTGAGTTCAAAACCCGGCCGTAGAGTGACCGCCCTGAGAACGGTAGGTCGTTAATTCAAACCCCGGCCGTAGACTGTCCGCCCTGAGATCGGTAGGTGGTGAGTTCGAACCCCGGCCGTAAAGTGTCCGCCCTGAGATCGGTAGGTCGTGAGTTCATAACCCAACCGTAGAGTGACCGCACTGAGTTCAGTAGGTTGTGAGTTCAAAACCCGGCCGTAGACTGTCCGCCCCGAATTCAGTAGGTCGTGAGTTCATAACCCAACCGTAGAGTGACCGCACTGAGATCAGTAGGTCGTGAGTTCAAAACCCGGCCATAGACTGTTCGCCCTGAGATCGGTAGGTCGTGAGTTCAAACCCTTACCATATAGTGTCCGCCCCGAGATCAGTATAGTTCGTGAGTTCAAACCCCGGCCGTAGAGTGTCCGCCCTGAGACCGGTAGGTTGTGAGTTCAAAACCCGGCCGTAGAGTTTCCGTCCTGAGATCGGTAGGTCGTGAGTTCAAAACCCGGCCGTAAAGTTTCCGTCCTGAGATTAGTAGGTCGTGAGTTCATAACCCGGCCGTAGAGTGTACGCCCCGAGATCGGTAGGTGGTGAGTTCGAACCCCGACCGTAGAGTGACCGCACTGAGATCAGTCGGTCGTGAGTTCAAAACCCGGCCGTAGACTGTCCGTCCTGAGATCAGTAGGTCGTGAGTTCAAAACCCGGCCGTAGACTGTCCGTCCTGAGATCAGTAGGTCGTTAATTCAAACCCCGGCCGTAGACTGTCCGCCCTGAGATCGGTAGGTGGTGAGTTCGAACCCCGGCCGTAGAGTGTCCGCCCTGAGATCGGTAGGTCGTGAGTTCAAACCTTTGCCATATAGTGTCCGCCCTGAGATCGGTAGGTCGTGAGTTCATAACCCGACCGTAGAGCGACCGCACTGAGATCAGTAGGTCGTGAGTTTAAAACCCGGTCGTAGAGTTTTCGCCCTGAGATCGGCTGAGTCATACCAAAGACTATAAAAATGGGAGCCATGACCTCCCTGCTTGGCACTCAGCATCAAGGATTGGAATTGGGGGTTTAATCACCAAAAATGATTCCCGGGCGCTGCCACCGCTGCTGCTCACTGCTCCATTCACCTCCCAGGGGGATGAACAAGGGTGATGGCTCTAATGCAGAGAATAATTTCAATAATAAACAGATTCCGGCTACGCTAAGCTAACAAGCCATTATTTCTTTGACGGCGTCAGCTGGCGGGCTCTGAAGTGCGCGGGTCCTCGGGCTGAGAGCGTTCAAGTGTCCCCTTCATCTACCTCCTCCACGCACAAAGACACATGATGCATTTTAAAAAAGCAATTAGCACCTCTTCAGCGTCCACTTTTAGCCATCTGGAGGCCAACAGAGTCCTCGGTGGACGTTCCTCCCCATAAAAACATCCCGCCCGACTCTGACAGAAAGAAGAAAACATTCCGTGGGCGTGACTTTGTGGAGTTCAAGTCTGCATGTTTATGTACTCGTCTGATAGACTGAACCTCAGGAGTGTGTGTGTGTGTGTGTGTGTGTGTGTGTGTGTGTGTGTGTGGGTGTGTGTGTGTGTCCGAGCTGCCTTCCCGCGCCGCCTTTCTGTCTCAAGTCGTCGAGCTTTGCTTCTTTTTAGGCGAGACGGAGCATTTTTCTGATTTTTAACGCCTCGACTTTTGTCCGGTTGAACGTTCTACGTGAAAAAATAAGAGCGCCACCTGCCTTTCCTTGTTTTTTAGCTCGCAGATGTGAAGTGAAGGGAGTTATATTTATATAGCGCTTTTCTCTAGTGACTCAAAGCGCTTTTACATAGTGAAACCCAACATCTGAGTTCCATTTAAAGCAGTGTGGGTGGCACTGGGAGCAGGTGGGAAAAGTGTCTTGCCCGAGGACACGACGGCAGTGACTAGTATTGAACCTGGAAATCCTCAAGTTGCCGGCGCGGCCACTCTACCAACTGAGCCATACCGTGATGATCACACCCAACCAAGAGGGGGCAGCATGGAAGCCAACAGTTGGAATGTCATACAAAACAGCGCTTCACTTTTTCCTTATTTTGTCATGCTATACTTATTCTAAAAGAGAGTAAATAATTTTTTTGTCCTCAAAATTCTACACACAATACCCCATAACGACAACGCGAAAAAGACCTTTTTACACCATCCATTCATCCATTTTCTAACGCTTATTCCCTTTGGGGTCACGGGGGGCGCTGGTGCCTATCTCAGTTACAATCGGGCGGAAGGCGTTTACACTCTGGACAAGTCCCCACCTCATCGCAGCCTTATTCTGCTGCCATTTGTGGTTTGTAAAAAACATGAAATTGTTGTTTTTTGGTGTCATTTAGCTGCTAACATCATCCACAACACGGAGGTCCACTTTCTCCTTCTTCTGCTCTTCCTCCTCCTCTTCTGCTGAGTTCTATTTTCTGTCTGACAAATAAAAGATGTGTATTCTGGCTAAAGCTGTGTTGTCAATGTCACACGTTGTGTTTGGTCTGTTGACTGGCGCGGTGTTTTTTTGCGTTGACAAAAATCATAAATCATCAAAAAAACAAAAATAAGTTGACAGCAAAAAGTCCTTGTCGCATTTATTGGATATGACTTTAAACCGTAACCAATCATGCATTAATATACACTACATTGCCAAAAGTATTTGGCCACTGTGGAGAGGCGGAGCCGGCAGTCCGACAGCGAGGCAGGGCACACCGTAGCCCAGCCCAAGATGGCGGCGAGGAGGCGTGGCCAGCACTCAGACAGCGAGGCAGGGCACACCATAGCCCGCTACAAGATGGCGGCGAGGAGGCGTGGACGGCAGTCCGACAGCGAGGCAGGGCACGCCGGAACCCGGCGTAAGATGCCAACGAGGAGGCGTGGCCGGCAGTCCAACAACGAGGCAGGGCACGCCATAGCCCGCTACAAGATGGCGGCGAGGAGGCGTGGCCAGCAGTCCGACAGCAAGGGAGGGCACGCCGGAACCCGGCCCAAGATGGCAACGAGGAGGCGTGGCCGGCAGTCCAACAGCGAGGCAGGGCACGCCAGAGCCTAGCCCAAGATGGCAACGAGGAGGCGTGGCCGGCAGTCCAACAGCGAGGCAGGGCACACCATAGCCCAGCCCAAGATGGCTGCGAGGAGGCGTGGCCGGTAGTCCGACAGCGAGGCAGGGCACGCCATAGCCCGCTATAAGATGGCGGCGAGGAGGTGTGGCCGGCAGTCCGACATCAAGTCAGGGCATGCCGGAACCCGGCGTACGATGGCAACGAGGAGGCGTGGCCGGCAGTCCAACAGCGAGGCAGGGCACGCCAGAGCCTAGCCCAAGATGGCAACGAGGAGGCGTGGCCGGCAGTCCAACAGCGAGGCAGGGCACACCATAGCCCAGCCCAAGATGGCTGCGAGGAGGCGTGGCCGGCAGTCCGACAGCGAGGCAGGGCACACCGTAGCCCAGCCCAAGATGGCAGCGAGGAGGCGTGGCCGGCAGTCCAACAGCAAGGCAGGGCACACCATAGCCCACTGCAAGATGGCTGCGAGGAGGCGTGGCCGCCAGTCCGACAGCGAGGCAGGGCACACCGTAGCCCAGCCCAAGATGGCAGCGAGGAGGCGTGGCCGGCAGTCCAACAGCAAGGCAGGGCACACCATAGCCCGCTACAAAATGGCGGCGAGGAGGCGTGGCCGGCAGTCCAACAGCGAGGCAGGGCACACCGGAGCCCGGCCCAAGATGGCAACGAGGAGGCGTGGCTGGTAGTCCAACAGCAAGGCAGGGCACACCATAGCCCGCTACAAAATGGCGGCGAGGAGGCGTGGCCGGCAGTCCGACAGTGAGGCAGGGCACGCCATAGCCCGCTACAAGATGGCGGCGAGGAGGTGTGGACGGCAGTCCGACAGCGAGGCAGGGCACACCATAGCCGCTATAAGATGGCGGCGAGGAGGCGTGGCCGGCAGTCAGACAGCGAGGCAGGGCACACCGGAACCCGGCCCAAGATGGCAACGAGGAGGCGTGGCCGGTAGTCAGACAGCGAGGCAGGGCAAGCCGGAACCCGGCGTAAGATGGCAAAGAGGAGGCCTTTTCTTAGGGCATACCTCCCGGATTTTCCGGGAGACTCCCGAAAGTCAGCGCCTCTCCCGAAATTCATGTTGACAGCCTGTTTTCACGTCCGCTTTCCCACAATATAAACAGCGAGCCTGCCCAATGACGCTATAACTGTAGAATGATTGAGGGCGAGTTCTTGGTTTATGTGAGTTTATTGTTAGGCAGTTTCATTAACGTCCTCCCAGCGCGGCAACAACACACAACAACAGCAGTCGCGTTTTCGTCTACCGTAAACCAGTTCGTCTGCCGCAAACAGCAATGTTGGGACACTCTTAAACAGGACAATACTGCCATCTACTGTGCATGCGTATGTGACAGTAACATCTACGGCTTTCAGACCAGTGGTTCTCAACCTTTTTTCAGTGAACATTTTTTTAATTCAAGTACCCCTTAGTCAGAGCAAAGCATTTTTGGTTGAAAAAAAAAAGATAAAGAAGTAAAATACAGCACTATGTCATCAGTTTCTGATTTATTAAATTCAATAACAGTG
This sequence comes from Nerophis ophidion, assembly GCF_033978795.1. Classification (NCBI taxonomy): domain Eukaryota; kingdom Metazoa; phylum Chordata; class Actinopteri; order Syngnathiformes; family Syngnathidae; genus Nerophis; species Nerophis ophidion. The sequence goes on along the minus strand of NC_084620.1, from coordinate 54,895,247 downwards.
CAAAATATTGCTCATTTGTAGTGGTCTTTCTTGAACTATTTGGGGAAAAAAAAGATATGAAAATAACTAAAAACTTGTTGAAAAATAAACAAGTGATTCAATTAGAAACACACAAATTGTGTTTCAAAATTAGGGGGCGGCATAGCCCGGTTGGTAGAGTGGCCGTGCCAGCAACTTGAGGGTTGCAGGTTCGATTCCCGCTTCCGCCATCCTAGTCACTGCCGTTGTGTCCTTGGGAAAGACACTTTACCCACCTGCTCCCAGTGCCGCCCACACTGGTTTAAATGTAACTTAGATATTGGGGTTCGCTATGTAAAGCGCTTTGAGTCACTAGAGAAAAGCGCTATATAAAATAAGAAGAGAAAAAAAAAAGATTTCTACACATACTGCGATGAGGTGGCAACTTGCCTACCTTCCGCCCGATTGTAGCTGAGATAGGCGCCAGCGCCCCCCGCGACCCCAAAGAGAATAAGCGGTAGGAAATGGATGGATGGAGAGCTGTGAATATATTCCTCCCCTCTTAACCACGCCCCGCCCCTAAACACACCCCTTGCCCCACCCCCCGAAATCGGAGGTCTCAAGGTTGGCAAGTGTGTCTTAGGGGCACTCACCTTTTGTTTATTCTTACCTGCATCCTGCCTTCCGCTGTTTTTCGACACCTACAAAGTAATTAGCTACCTGCTGATATGGAAGAGTATTACACGGGTACTCTGCCTAGCTCTAGGCAGCCTAGGAACTCAACAACAACACATCATTTGCAGACTATAATTACTGCTTTGCAAAAACAATTATTAACCCAAATAGGTGAAAGTACACCAGACTGTATCACACGGCACAGTGGTTGCAAAACGAGGGGGGGGGGACTAACAAAAACCTGAGAGTGTGACTGAATCAGGACCCGTGATGACGTGTTCCAAGTTCTACATCGGCTTTGTTGGGTGTTGCTTTGTCAGAACATGAAGACGAATGAGAAGAAGAAAATCCCCTTACCCGCCTCCTCCTTTGCCACATCCTGTTAGCGAGATGACACCTGCGCAGGAAAGACACTTCTGTCTCCGAAACCGCACCGAAGAATCCCCAGACAGCTTTTGTAGTCCACCTGAAGCACACAGAATGTCTCATAGCAACAAATGTTAGCAGCTTGTTATTCTTCAAAATATCTGCAATGAAAAGTTGTAATATATTCATATTTAATATAATAATGTGAGAGTCCAGTCCATAGTGGATCTAACATAATAGTGAGAGTCCAGTCCGTAGTGGATCCAACATAATAGTGAGAGTCTAGTCCACAGTGGATCTAACAAGATAGTGAGAGTCCAGTCCATAGTGGATCTAACATAATAGTGAGAGTCCAGTCCATAGTGGATCTAACATAATAGTGAGAGTCCAGTCCATGGTGGATCTAACATAATAGTGAGAGTCCAGTCCATAGTGGATCTAACATAATAGTGAGAGTCCAGTCCATAGTAGATCTAGCATAATAGTGAAAGTCCAGTCCATAGTGGATTTAATATAATATTGTGAGAGTCCAGTCCATAGTGGATCTAACATAACAGTGAGAGTCCAGTACGTAGTAGATCTAACATAATAGTGAGAGTCCAGTCTTTAGTGGATCTAACATAATAGGGAGGGTCCAGTCCATAGTGGATCTAACATAATAAATGATAAATGGGTTGTACTTGTATAGCGCTTTTCTACCTTCAAGGTACTCAAAGCGCTTTGACACTACTTCCACATTTACCCATTCACACACACATTCACACACTGATGGAGGGAGCTGCCATGCAAGGCGCCAACCAGCACCCGTCAGGAGCAAGGGTGAAGTGTCTTGCTCAGGACACAACGGACGTGACGAGGTTGGTTCTAGGTGGGATTTGAACCAGTGACCCTCGGGTTGCGCATGGCCACTCTCCCACTGCGCCACGCCGTCCCCAATAATAGTGAGAGTCCAGTCCATAGTGGATCTAACATAATAGTGAGAGTCCAGTCCATAGTGGATCTAACATAATAGTGAGAGTCCAGTCCGTAGTGGATCTAACATAATGGTGAGAGTCCAGTCCACAGTGGATCTAACAAGATAGTGAGAGTCCAGTCCATAGTGGATCTAACATAATAGTGAGAGTCCGGTCCATAGTGTATCTACCATAATAGTGAAAGTCCAGTCCATAGTGGATCTAACATAATAGTGAGAGTCCAGTCCGTAGTGGATCTAACATAATAGTGAGAGTCCAGTCAGTAGTGGATCTAACATAATAGTGAGAGGCCAGTCTATAGTGGATCTAACATAATAGCGAGAGTCCAGTCCATAGTGGATCCAACATAATAGTGAGAGTCCAGTCCATAGTGGACCTAACACAATAGTGAGAGTCCAGTCCATAGTGGATCTAACATAATAGTGAGAGTCCAGTCCATAGTGGATCCAACATAATAGTGTGAGAGTCCAGTCCATAGTGGATCTAGCATAATAGTGAGAGTCCAGTCCATAGTGGATTTAGCATAATATTGTGAGAGTCCAGTCCGTAGTGGATTTAGCATAATAGTGAGAGTCCAGTCCGTAGTGGATCTAGCATAATAGTGAGAGTCCAGTCCATAGTGGATCTAACATAATAGTGAGAGTCCAGTCCATAGCGGATTTAACACAGTAGTGAAAGTCCAGTCCATAGTGGATCTAACATAATAGTGAGAGTCCAGTCCATAGTGGATCTAACATAATAATGAGAGTCCAGTCCATAGTGGATCAAACATAATAGTGAGATTCCAGTCCATAGTGGATCTAACATAATAGTGAGAGTCCAGTCCATAGTGGATCTAACATAATAATGAGAGTCCAGTCCATAGTGGATCAAACATAATAGTGAGATTCCAGTCCATAGTGGATCTAACATAATAGTGAGAGTCCAGTCCATAGTGGATTTAGCATAATATTGTGAGAGTCCAGTCCGTAGTGGATCTAGCATAATAGTGAGAGTCCAGTCCATAGTGGATCTACCATAATAGTGAGAGTCCAGTCCATAGTGGATTTAGCATAATAGTGTGAGAGTCCAGTCCATAGTGGATCTAGCATAATAGTGAGAGTCCAGTCCATAGTGGGGCCAGCAGGAGACCATCTTAAGTGGATACAGGTCAGCAGTGCAGAGACGTCCCCAACTGATGCACAGATGAGTGGTCCACCCCGCGTCCAGACTTTGGACAGCTCGCGCTTCATCTGTGGTCACCTAATCTGTGCCCCCCCACTCGCCACGAAGGAGTATATTGAACAAAACATTTATTTTTTCATATATTTTATATTGAAATAACTACTCTAACTTCAGTTGCTTTAACTTGATTATTTATTACACTTATTTGTGCTGTCTTAGAATGATCACGTTACACAGCTGTTTTACACCTCATCTGCCATCGCAAACCTTTTTGATTGATTGATACTTTTATTAGTAGATTACACAGTACAGTACATATTCCGTACAATCGACCACTAAATGGTAACACCTGAGTAAGTTTTTCAACTTCTTTAAGTCGTGATCCACGTTAATCAATTCAATTCAGTCCTCATATTAATTTCATACCAAATTGAAGAAGGAAGTTTTTCCAAACATGTAAGAATACAGTGTAAACTGCGGTAAAGCCATATTTCAACCCATATTCAGTTGAATATGTTGCTAAGACAAGATATTTCGTTTTCAAACTGATAAATAATCATTAACTTTAGAATTTGATGCCAGAAACACGTGACAAAGAAGTTGGGAAAGGTGGCAAGGTCATCCGGACCAAAGGGGAAGCTCCAGACCGTTATCGACGCAGTTCCTGTCTTGACAATAAAAGCCTTGCTTCATCCTGCCTGCGCTGACAAAATAAGAGTCTCAGAAAGCTAGCGCACACAAGCTACGGAATTTGCCGCCAACATATTTCTTGTAAAGTGTATAAAAAGAAGCATTAATATGGCAAAAAGCAAGCACTTTCATGTGGTATTAGACAGAAAGGAGCACTTTTTTCTGCTCCATTTGAAAATTCAAGATTCAAGAATATTTATTGTACATTCTTAACATGCACAAGACACTTAAGAACTAAAAAGTACATTTTTGGCAGAGTCCCACTAAGAGCAGACATACGTTACAGGGAAACAAGACGGGATCGCCAAGGGATCAGCCATTTTTACGGCGCTCTTTAAAAAAGTTGGGAAAAAGGTGATATTGGGTAAGGGGGGAAGAGTAAAAAAATATCAGTCAAAAGCTGGACCTACGGGAGGGGGTCCAGGTTGAGTCCAACTGAAAAAAACTTATTTGCAATGCATACATAAACATGTTACATTTAATCAAGACAACTTGCACGGAAGGGGGGAGGAGGAAGAGGAGGAGGAGTTGGAGCCCTTGAAGGCCCCGAGGAGAAAAACAAGCGGTGGTGAAGGTGTGGGGTGTGGGAGGGGAGGTGTGTACCCAATTGTCTTGGGTGTGATGGTGTAATGTTTTTGTAGACTGAGGCCGATCTGAAAAAGTTCGACTCCAGCTGTCGTTGAGAAGGGAGGGAGGTCAAAAGCGTCCATCATTGAGGTGTCCTCGGGGGTGTTTTTCAGAACAGCCTGGTCGTAGCGTCAAGGCCATTCGAGGGAGTCAAATCGTAGATTAGGATGTTTGTTTTTCGCGAACAGACAAAAAAATGACTTGTCTGTTCTTAGTTTATGCCGGCTCTCTCAAATTGAATTCAATCTTCCTTTTCAGCAAACTTCTCCATGATGTGATCCATCTTGCGATTTAGTTCAGAAATGGCCACAGTATGTGTTCCCACAGCCCTACTCAAACCTTCCATTGCGACGGAACAGCCTTCGGACTCCTTGAGTGGTTGCCATCGTCTTACAGATTTGACGATACACCATAGCAATGCCCAGCCCAATCAGCAGGTGCCCCGCGATCATGGTTCCAAATAGGTAGATGTCTTCCACGTCCTTGATGGAAAGGACTGAGAGGCACATGATTCTCCATTTATCCCAGGAGTCACTCATGGTTCCATCAGGGCAGCCAGGCTCCCCCGAACCTCTTTTCCTCGTCGAACAGACTTTGTCAATTGCATCGGGAGTCCAGCTGGTCAATCCATGTCTGATGTTTAGATTTGAGGACAGCGCAAAGAAAGAGGCTTCAAAAGTGTTCAGACAAGAAAAAAACAAAGAGAGCAAGCTGGGAAAGGAGGGAGCGGAGAAAAATACGACCGCCCTCACCAGAGGAAAGACAGAAATATGTGGATGTTATCATCACTACTGTCGGATTCCAATCAATGCAAGTCATCACAATCACACTGTGGAGAGGCGGAGCTGTCACGCCAAATTTCTTCCCCCCTACAAAAACCTTCCCCCCGGAAGACATTTGGCGTGACAGACCCTTTAATGCCTGAAGGACCCAATGAGGGTGGAAGGACCTTAAAGCAGCCCACACAGCTGCATGTTTTAAAACCATTATAATTGGCTGTCATTGGTGAAAAATAACGGTAAGGAATAAATATTAGCATTCCAGCATGCTAACCTTTCAAGCTATTTTTGCTTTGCTAATTTCTCAACTGTAACCCTTAAAGGGGAACATTATCACAATTTCAAAAGGGTTAAAAACAATGAAAATCAGTTCCCAGTGGCTAGTTGTATTTTTTGAAATTGTTTTCAAAATTTTACCGGTCTCGGAATATCCCTAAATAAAGCTTTTAAGTGCCTTATTTTCGGCTCTCTGCGAAGACACTGGCCATTTCCCTGTGACGTCACACAGTGCTGCCAATGTAAACAAATAATGGGAATACCACAGCAAGATATAGCGACATTAGCTCGGATTCAAACTCGGATTTCAGCGACTTAAGCGAATCAACAGATTACGCATGTATTGAAACAGATGGTTGGAGTATGAAAGTATTGAAGAAGAAACTGAAGCTATTGAGCGAATAGCTATTGACGCTATTCATAGCCATAGCATGGCCGATTAGCTGCGTTAGCATCGCCGGTAAAATGTGCGGACCAAACGATCAGGACTTTCGCATCTTTTGACACTGGAGCAACTTAAATCCGTCGATTGGTAAGTGTTTTTTTCGCATTAAAGGTGGGTGGAAGGAAACGTAATATAGTTGCAAATGCATCTACAGGTTATCCATACATCTCTGTGCCATGTCTGCCTTAGCACCGCCGGTAAATAGCATGTTAGCATCGATTAGCTGGCAGTCAACATAAAAAAAACTCACCTTTGTGATTTCGTTGACTATCGTTGCAAATGCATCTGCAGGTTATCCATACATCTCTGTGCCATGTCTGCCTTAGCATCGCCGGTCAAATGTGGAGACACTCTGGCACGTTCAATGGGGGTCTGGCGGCAGACACTTTCGCATCTTCGGGCCAGTGGTGCAACTTGAATCCCTCCCTGTTAGTGTTGTTACACCCTCTGACAACACACCGTCGAGGCATGATGTCTCCAAGGTTACAAAAAATAGTCAAAAAAACGGAAAATAACAGAGCTGAGACCCGGTGTTTGTAATGTGTTGAAAATGAAAATGGCGGGTGTCTTACCTCGGCGACGACACATTCTGACGTCATCGCCTCCAGCGCGATAAACAGAAAGGCGTTTAATTCGCCGAAATTCACCCATTTATAGTTCGGAAATCGGTTAAAAAAATATATGGTCTTTTTTCTGCACCATCAAGGTATATATTGACGCTTACATAGGTCTGGTGATAATGTTCCCCTTTAAGAGTCATATAACTTGCTTAAAGCAGCCAACACAGCCGCCTGTTTTAAAAGCATTATAATTGGCTGATTGTCATTGGTTAAAAATAACGTTAAGGAAAAAATATTAGCATTCCAGCATGCTAACCTTTCAAGCTATTTTTGCTTCGCTAATTTTGTATCTGTAACCCTTAAAGGGGAACATTATCACCAGACCTATGTAAGCGTCAATATATACCTTGATGGTGCAGAAAAAAGACCATTTATTTTTTTAACCGATTTACGAACTCTAAATGGGTGAATTTTGGCGAATTAAACGCCTTTCTGTTTATCGCGCTGGAGGCGTTGACGTCAGAACGTGACGTCACCGAGGTAACACACCAGCCATTTTCATTTTCAACACATTACAAACACCGGGTCTCAGCTCTGTTATTTTCCGTTTTTTTGACTATTTTTTGGAACCTTGGAGACATCATGCCTCGTCGGTGTGTTGTCGGAGGGTGTAACAACACTAACAGGGAGGGATTCAAGTTGCACCACTGGCCCGAAGATGCGAACGTGTCTGCCGCCAGACCCCCATTGAATGTGCCAGAGTGTCTCCACATTTGACCGGCGATGCTAAGACAGACATGGCACAGAGATGTATGGATAACCTGCAGATGCATTTGCAACGATAGTCAACGAAATCAGAAAGGTGAGTTTTGTTGATGTTGACTGCCAGCTAATCGATGCTAACATGTTACGCTAATCGATGCTAACATGCTATTTACCGGCGGTGCGAAAGCAGACATGGAACAGAGATGTATGGATAACCTGCAGATGCATTTGCAACTATATTACGTTTCCTCCTACCCACATTTAATGCGAAAAAAACACTTACCAATCGACGGATTTAAGTTGCTCCAGTGTCAAAAGATGCGAAAGTCCTGATCGTTTGGTCCGCACATTTTACCGGCGATGCTAACGCAGCTAATCGGCCATGCTATGGCTATGAATAGCGTCAATAGCTATTCGCTCAATAGCTTCAGTTTCTTCTTCAATATTTTCATACTCCAACCATCTGTTTCAATACATGCGTAATCTGTTGAATCGCTTAAGTCGCTGAAATCAGAGTTTGAATCCGAGCTAATGTCACTATATCTTGCTGTGGTATTCCCATTGTTTGTTTACATTGGCAGCACTGTGTGACATCACAGGGAAATGGCCAGTGTCTTCGCAGAGAGCCGAAAATAAGGCACTTTAAAGCTTTATTTAGGGATATTCCGAGACCGGTAAAATTTTGAAAAAAACTTCAAAAAATACAACAAGCCACTGGGAACTGATTTTTATTGTTTTTAACCCTTTTGAAATTGTGATAATGTTCCCCTATAAGAGTCATATAACTTGGTATTGTCACGCCCTCATTGGGGTCCTTCAGGCATTAAAAGGGGCTGTCACGCCAAATGTCTTCCGGGGGTAAGGTTTTTGTAGGGGGGAAAAAATTTGGCGTGACAGAGCAGACAGCGGGTTAGGACAGAGGGCGGTCCTATCCGAGATGGCGGCCAGGAGGCGGGGCATGCGGCGGAGAGTAAAGGTGGGACGCACTCGGAGCGACGCTGCAGCCAGCCAGGTCAGGTGCGTAAGCGACACACCTGTGCTCAATCTCTGCATCTTCTGCTGCAGCATAAAAGGGGTGAAGGAGGAACACTCGAAGCAGAAGTAGCCGAGAAGACCACGGCGAACAACGACAACGACCACGAGCACGACGAGCGAGACCGAGATCAGGATGAGCCCCCGCAGCAGACGCAACCCCCAGACACCGAAAGGTGCGCCGCGACGAGCAGGAAGAGCCAGCGAGTCAGAAATTGGCACGACAGACCGGCAGGACAGGAGGTTTATTGAAAGGACGGCGTGGCGCAGTGGGGAGAGTGGCCGTGCTCAACCCGAGGGTCCCTGGTTCAATCCCCACCTAGTACCAACCTCGTCACGTCCGTTGTGTCCTGAGCAAGACACTTCACCCTTGCTCCTGATGGGTGCTGGTTAGCGCCTTGCATGGCAGCTCCCTCCATCAGTGTGTGAGTGAATGGGTAAATGTGGAAGTAGTGTCAAAGCGCTTTGAGTACCTTGAAGGTAGAAAAGCGCGATACAAGTACAACATTTATTATTTATTTATTGAAAGAATAAACAAGAGTCAAACCTGCTATGATGCGTCCTGTAACGATGGGCACTGCACCCCACACGATGACGGCAGGAGACGCGTCACACACACCAACTTATAATCTTGTCTTCATGGAAGAAAGGAATGTTAAACATGCTTGTGTTATCATTAAACACCTTTAACTTGTTAACAAAAACCTCTCTTTCATAAATAAATCAATATAACTTCTATATACAAATGAGCTAGATCCCTTTGACATGGTCAATTGAAAAGTAGCTCGCCTGCTCTAAAGCCAACATAAGAGACCTCTAACCTCCCAGACTACAAATGGTGCAGAATGTTGTCACTTCCTGGAGATGTCCCGATTCTTTAATAGCATCATGGCGGCTCTGTCGAGGTGACAAGTTATTATTGCTGCTGTAATTGGGTTTGCTTGGCATGAGAGGGACAGATTATTAGACCCGACTCCTCGGAGCGCTGCAGCTGCCTGCCAGTGTCGATCACATCAAACACTCATCATGTGCCGCCTGCAGCTTACGTAACACAGTACAGTAGTACTACTGCAGTACTACACCGCTGTACAAGACCCGGAAGCAGTGGAGTTGGCACGTTGTGTAAATGGTAGGGATGCACCGATTAATCGGTAACCGAATATATTCGGCCTAATATGGCAAAAAAAGCCACATTCGGCCTTCGGTGGAATGAGTTAAAAACAATGCCGGATAGTGGCGTGTGACGCAATTTTTTGACGCGGTGACGCAATCAACCAACGTGCAGTGACGCGGTGACGTTGGGAAATGTTGTGTACCTGTATAAGTGTATGAGGTTACAAGCACACACTTATTGAGATTTAGTGGGGCCTCTGTTTACATTATTAGCCTGTTGTGTAGGCTACCTGTATAAGTGTATGAGGTTACAAGCACACACTTAATTGAGATTTACTTGAGCCTTCTGTTTACATGATTAGCATATTTACTGTGGCAAAGCAGACTTTTGCCAAAAGGACAATAATTCATTTGTTGTGGGTTTATCCACTTTAATGCACTTTATTTTTCTTTGGAATGCATGTTTTGTTTGAAGGCCTAATATAAATGAAAAACTTTGTGCTTTTTTTGAAAAGCAAAGGCTACTGGAATATTAAAAAAATGTCAATATTCAATAAAAAATTACTTAATTTGAAAAACATGTGTAAATATTTATTCTAGGCTATTTATGCAATATTTTAAAAATTGTGAAAAACTGCATTCATTATTTGGTATTCGGCCTTCGGCCAAGCGTTTAAATTTTATTCGGCTTCGGCCACAAATTTTCATTTCGGTGCATCCCTAGTAAATGGTAAATAAAAACAGAATACAATCCTGTGCAACTTATATTCAATTGAATAGACTGCAAAGACAAGATATTTAATGTTCACACTGAGAACTTAGTTTTTTTTGCAAATAATCATTAACTTTGAATTTAAAGGCCTAATGAAAGCCACTACTACCGACCACGCAGTCTGATAGTTTATATATCAATGATGAAATATTAACATTGCAACACATGCCAATACGGCCCTTTTAGTTTACTAAAATACAATTTTAAATTTCCCGGGATTTTTTTCTTGAAAACATCGCGTAATGATGACGTGTACGCTTGGCGTCACGGGCTGTTAGGCAGAGGCGGGTAGAGTAGCCAGAAATTGTACTCAAGTAAGAGTACTGTTACTTTAGAGATTTATTACTCAAGTAAAAGTAAGGAGTAGTCACCCAAATATTTACTTGAGCAAAAGTAAAAAGTATGTTGTGAAAAAACTACTCAAGTACTGAGTAACTGATGGGTAACCTGATTACGGCAACAAGTAATGCACAAAAACATAAAAATAGCAATGAGCAACTTCAGAGCCAGGAATATCTCTTAAGCAACTAAAACAATAATATATATTAAATAATAGTACATTAAAATAAAATTAAAAAAATGGCACATTGAGCCACAATAACTTAACAGCACCATAGCCTCAGTAGGCATTCATTGATTTGATTGATTGATTGATTAAAACATGTATTAGTAGATTGCAGTACAGCACATATTCCCTACAATTGACCACTAAATGGTAACACCCCAATAAGTTTTTCAACGTTTATCAATTACTTAGTAAATGACCAAGTCGAGGTGATCTACCTCATACACACACATATCATTTATACACACACATATCATACATACACACAAATCATTTATACACACACATATCATATATATATATATATATACATACATTTATATATACAGTATATAATTTATATTTATTTATTTTGCCGTTTTTGTTCACATGTTGGAGGTGTTTTAATGAATATACATGCATGTTTAACATATAGATTCCTATCTTTCATGAAGACAAGAATGTAAGTTGGTGTATTACCTGATTCTGATGACTTGCATTGATTGGAATCAGACGTCCACGTTTTCAAATGGAGGAGAAAAAAAGTTCCTCTTTTCTGTCTAATACCACATGAAAGTCGTTGGTTTTTGGCATCTTATCTGTCCAGCTTCCATATTCGTTTTTATGCACTTTACAAGAAATACATTGGCGGCAAACTCCGTAGCTTGCTAGCTTGTTTGCGCTGGCTTTCGGAGACTCTTATTTTGTTAAGGCAGGCGCGATGGAGCGGCGCTTTTATTGTGAAGACAGGAACTGTGCGATCAGTCTTTAGGCTTTTGACGGGAAGTACGGTTGAAATAAAAAGTGTCTTTTTTCCTTTACACTTTTGATTGATTGATTTAAAGTTTTATTAGTAGATTGCACAGTACAGTACATATTCCATACAATTGACCACTAAATGGTAACACCCCAATAAGTTTGTCAACATGTTTAAGTCGGGTTTTACGTATCACGGTCATGTGACCGCCTGGCTCTCTTTGATTGGTCCAACGTCACCAGTGACCGCATGTGATTGGTGAAACGTAGGCATGCGTGGATTCTACTTTGAAGCTCTGTCATTAACCAAAACAAACATTAATAGATCGATAAAAAAAAGTAGTGAGTAGCGAGCAGAATGTAGATAAATGGAACGGAGTAAAAGTAGCGTTTCTTCTCTATAAATATACTCACGTAAAAGTAAAAGTATGTTGCATAAAAACTACTCGTAGAAGTACAATTTATCCCAAAACTTACTCAAGTAAATGTAGCGCATTACTACCCACCTCTACTGTTAGGGAATATGAGCACTGCACACACACACAGCTAAAAGTCGTCTGCTTTAACGGCATAATTACACAGTATTTTGGAGATCTGTGTTGCTGAATCCTTTGCAATTTGTTCAATTAATAATGGAGAAGTAAAAGTATAAAGATGGAGTTGGGAAGCTTTAGCCTTTAGCCACACAAACCCACTGTGATTCCTTTTTTAAAATTCACAGAGGTGAAACTTTACTATGGATCACAGCGAACATGGATCCCAACCGAATGTCAACCAGCAGGTTTCAGTGAGAAAATTGTGGTAAAAAGTCGCTTCTTACCGGATATCAGCTGAGCTTGTGCCGCCCATAAAGCTGCCGTCGACTCCCCTGAGACACTAGCTGCGTCAACACACCCCTCCGACTACCAGGTACTGTTAAACTCACTAAAACACTAGCAACACAATAGAAAGATAAGGGATTAGCCAGAATTATCTTAGTAAATGTGTCTAAAAACATCGGAATCCGTCCCAATGCAATCGCGTTTTTTTCTTCTTCTTTTTAGTCCGTTGCCATCAATATCCTCAAACATGAATCTTTCATACTCGCTCAAATTAATGGGGAAATTGTTGTTTTCTCGGTCCGAATAGCTGTTTTAGTTGTAGGCTCCCATTAAAATCAATGTGAATATATGAGGAGCCCTCAACATGTGACGTCATCGTCTGTAGAGGCAGGGCATTTCTCTTAGCACCTGGGGGCGGCATAGCTCGGTTGGTAGAGTGGCCGTGACAGCAACTTGAGGGTTGCAGGTTCGATTCCCACTTATGCCATCCTAGTTACCGCCGTTGAGTCCTTGGGCAAGACACTTTACCCACCTGCTCCCAGTGCCACCCATACTGGTTTAAATGTAACTTAGATATTGGGTGTCACTATGTAAAGCGCTTTGAGTCACTTGAGAAAAGCGCTATATAAATATAATTCACTTCACTAATTCACTTAGCACCGAAAGTTACGAACTTTATCGTGGATATTCTCTACTAAATCCTTTCAGCAAAAATACGGCAATATCGCGAAATGATCAAGTATGACACATAGAATGGACCTGCTATCCCCGTTTAAATAAGAAAATCTCATTTCAGTAGGCCTTTAATGGCTTCAACACATGGCAAAAAAGTTGTCACAAGGGCATTTTTACCACTGTGTTACATGGCCTTTCCATTTAACAACACTCAGTAAACCTTTGGGAACTGAGGAGACACATTTTTGAAGTGGAATTATTTCCCATTCTTGCTTGATGTACAGCTTAAGTTGTTCAACAGTCTCCCTTCTGATATTTTAGACTTCATAATGTACCACACATTTTCAATGGGAGACAGGTCTGGACTACATGACCTTACCATGAATTGATTAACGTTGAAAAACGTATTCGGGTGTTACCATTTAGTGGTCAATTGTACGGAATATGTACTGTACTGTGAAATCTACTAATAGAAGTTTAAATCAATCAATCAAACAGGCCAGTCTAGTGCCACACTGTTGTGGCATTGTCTTGCTGAAATAAGCAGGGGCGTCCATGATAACGTTGCTTGGATGACAACATATGTTGCTCCAAAACCTGTATGTACCTTTCAGCATTAATGGTGCCTTCACAGATGTGTAAGTTACCCATGCCTTGGCCAATATTAAAGTACCAATGATTGTCACACACATACTAGGTGTGGTGAAATTTGTCCTCTGCATTTGACCCATCCCCTTGTTCACCCCCTGGGAGGTGAGGGGAGCAGTGGGCGATGGTGATTTAACCCCCAATTCCAACCCTTGATGCTGAGTGCCAAGCAGGGAGGTAATGGGTCCCATTTTTATAGTCTTTGGTATGACTCGGCCGAGGTTTGAACTCACAACCTACCGATCTCAGGGGGGACACTCGAACCACTAGGCCACTGAGTAGGTAATGCACCCCCATACCATCACAGATGGTGGCTTTTCAACTTTGCGCCGAGAATAATCCGGATGGTTCTTTTTCTCATGGGTCCGGACGACACCACGTCCACATTTTCCAAAAACAATTTGATATGTGGACTCGTCAGACCACAGAACAATTTTCCACTTTGCATCAGTCCGTCTTAGACGAACTTGGGCCCAGCAAAGCTGGCAGTGTTTCTGGGTGTTGTTGACAAATGGCTTTGCATAGTATCAATCAATCAATCAATGTTTACTTATATAGCCCTAAATCACTAGTGTCTCAAAGGACTGCACAAACCACAACACGAACCACTACGACATCCTCGGTAGGCCCACACAAAGGCAAGGAAAACTCACACCCAGTGGGACGTCGGTGACAATGATGACTATGAGAACCTTGGAGAGGAGGAAAGCAATGGATGTCGAGTGGATCTAACATGATACTGTGAAAGTTCAATCCATAATGGATCCAACACAGTCGCGAGAGTCCAGTCCAAAGCGGATCCAACACAGCAGCGAGAGTCCCGTTCACAGGGGAGCCAGCAGGAAACCATCCCAAGCGGAGGCGGATCAGCAGCGCAGAGATGTCCCCAGCTGATACACAGGCAAGCAGTACATGGCCACCGAATCGGATCGGACCCCCTCCACAAGGGAGAGTGGGACATAGGAGGAAAAAAAAAAAGAAACGGCAGATCAACTGGTCTAAAAAGGGAGTCTATTTAAAGGCTAGGGTATACAAATGAGTTTTAAGATGAGACTTAAATGCTTCTACTAGAGTCTTAACTTGCACTTACAGATGTAGCGACCAACTGTAGTTACTGACAGTGGTTTTCTGAAGTGTTCCTGAGCGCATGTGGTGATATCCTTTACACATTGATGTCACTTTTTGATGCGGTACAGCTTGTGGGATCGAAGGTCATGAGCATTGCCGCTTACGTGCAGTGATTTCTCCAGATTCTCTGAACCGAAGCCGGCGGCGTTTCTGGGTGTTTGCAAAAAATAAAGTTTACCAGTTCCAACGTTAAATATTTTGTTTTTGCAGTCTATTAAGTTGAAAAGGATTTGCAAATCATTGTATTCTCTTTTTATTTACCATTTACACAACGTTACAACTTTACTGCTTTGGGCTTTTTTTTACATGATCAGACTTACATTTAATGCAAGAGTATTGACTCCTTACATCAAACTGTGGCCCACCAAGCAGACAAGGATTTTTTCCCCCACATAGCATTAAAAAATGGCCTCCAGGATGTGGGCCGGCCTGTCAGGTCGGATCATTGCACTCACATCTGACCGAGTGTGTGTGTGACCTGTCATAGACATTACACCCACACGCCGAAGCTACGTTAGAGCTGGACTGTTACAGGTCCCGACATGGTTTTTGATTTGTGTTTTATTTTGCAACCAACAAGCAAGCAGATGCCATTTTGCTCCAAATAGGGAGGGGGCGGGGTCATATGAGGGTCAGAACCAGACTGGGATCAGAAAGTTCCGCCTCCTCTGTGCTCTTTTATGATCATTTAGGGCGGGGGTCGGCAACCCCCGGCTCTTTAGCGCTGCCCTAGTGGCTCTCTGGAGCTTTTTCAAAAATATATAAAAATGGAAAAAGATGGGGGGGGGAAAAAACATATTTTTGTTTAAATGTGGTTTCTGGAGGAGGACAAACACAAACCATCCTAATTGTTATAAAGCACACTGTTTATATTAAACATGCTTCACTGATTTGAGTATTTGGTGAGCGCCGTTTTGTCCTACTAATTTTGGCGCTCCTTGAACTCACCGTAGTTCGTTTACATGTATAACTTTCTCCGACTTTCTAAGATGTGTTTTATGCCACTTCTTTTTCCGTCTCATTTTGTCCACCAAACTTTTAACGTTGAGCATGAATGCACCAAGGTGAGTTTTGTTGACGTTATTGACTTGTGTGGAGTGCTAATCAGACATATTTGGTCACTGCGTGACTGCAAGCTAATCGACAGCCCTCGCAAAAATCAATCAATCAATGTTTATTTATACAGCCCCAAATCACAAATGTCTCAAAGGACTGCACAAATCCTCGGAAGAACCCACAAAAGGGCAAGGAAAACTCACACCCAGTGGGCAGGGATACTGCAAATATCCAAAATAGTTTCTCTCGTTTTGATGAAATAACATTAGAAGAATTGTTACAACGTGTAAATGGAATAAAACAAACAACATGTTTACTTGACCCACTTCCTGGGAAACTTATCAAGGAGCTTTTTGTATTATTAGGTCCATCAGTGCTAAATATTATAAACTTATCACTTTCTCCTGGCACTGTTCCCCTAGCATTCAAAAAAGCGGTTATTCATCCTCTCCTTGAAAGACCTAACCTCGATCCTGACCTCATGGTAAACTACCGACCGGTGTCTCACCTTCCCTTTATTTCGAAAATCCTCGAAAAAATTGTTGCAGAGCAGCTAAATGAACACTTAGCGTTTAACAATCTATGTGAAACCTTTCAATCCGGTTTCAGGGCAAATCACTCTACTGAGACAGCCCTCGCAAAATTGACTAATGATCTATTGCTAACGATGGATTCTGATGCGTCATCTATGTTGCTGCTCCTCGATCTTAGCGCTGCTTTCGGTACCGTCGATCATAATATTTTATTAGAGCGTATCAAAACACGAATTGGTATGTCAGACTTAGCCCTGTCTTGGTTTAACTCTTATCTTACTGACAGGATGCAGTGCGTCTCCCGTAACAATGTGACCTCGGACTACGTTAAGGTAACGTGTGGAGTTCCCCAGGGTTCGGTCCTTGGCCCTGCACTCTTCAGCATCTACATGCTGCCGCTAGGTGACATCATATGCAAATACGGTGTTAGCTTTCACTGTTATGCTGATGACACCCAACTCTACATGCCCCTAAAGCTGACCAACACGCCGGATTGTAGTCAGCTGGAGGCGTGTCTTAATGAAATTAAACAATGGATGTCCGTTAACTTTTTGCAACTCAACGCCAAAAAACTGTAAATGCTGATTATCGGTCCTGCTAGACACCGACCTCTATTTAATAATACAACTTTAACATTTGACAACCAAACAATCAAACAAGGCGACTCGGTAAAGAATCTGGGTATTATCTTCGACCTAACTCTCTCCTTTGAGTCGCACATTAAAAGCGTTACTAAAACAGCCTTCTTTCATCTCTGTAATATCACTAAAATTCGCTCCCTTCTGTCCACTAAAGACGCTGATATCATTATTCATGCGTTTGTTACGTCTCGCCTCGATTACTGTAACGTATTATTTTCGGGTCTCCCGTCCAAAGGCAAAACCTAGTAAATAATTTCTAGCTGATTTTGAGAAAACAAAGGAAAACCAATCTATCTTGTCGCTGTCTTACAAAGATCTACAAAGTCATCAAACGTATAGATGTTTTCTTGAGCTTTCATTTTCTTGCCGATTGAGCCATGGACGTGTGCCCTTTCTCCAGATATTTTATCCCAATCTCGGGTTGGCCCCATTCTGCGTTTGCACATTGGGCAAGAGCCGTGTACAGAGTCCAGTTTTTATTTTGACCTCCACAGTTATCTGCCCAAAAGAGTATGCAAGGGGAAGAATCAAGAACAATACATTTAATGAAGGTGCTTGCAACGTCCTGGGGCCAATCTTCCAAATATCCCCTCGTGCCATAATATCACATAATCAGGTTGACCGTCGGCACCCATTCGTGCAAATGTCTCATTAAAGACAATAAGGCGACTGACAAAGAAGCTCCGATTGGTCCCTTGAGATACTAAGTTTTTCTGTTGTATCTACGCGGTTATTTGGTAGTTGCTAGGTCCTGCCATGCGTGTAACAGCTTACTTACGGAACAAATTACAATATCGCATACACTAATGTAAAGCATATCACCTAGGAACTCCATAATTATTATCAGCTCAGTTTTGACCAAAATCGAGTTACTGGGTTTTGCCTTTGGACGGGAGATGTCTAGCATTAAAAGATTACAGTTGGTACAAAATGCGGCTGCTAGACTTTTGACAAGGACAAGAAAGTTTGATCACATTACGCCTGTACTGGCTCACCTGCACTGGCTTCCTGTGCACTTAAGATGTGACTTTAAGGTTTTACTACTTACGTATAAAATACTACACGGTCTAGCTCCAGCCTATCTTGCCGATTGTATTGTACCATATGGACTCCGGCTTATTAGTGATTCCCAGAGCCCAACAAAAGTCTGCGGGCTATAGAGCGTTTTCCGTTCGGGCTCCAGTACTCTGGGATGCCCTCCCGGTTACAGTTCGAGATGCTTAAGTCTCATCTTAAAACTTATTTGTATACTCGAGCCTTTAAATAAACCCCCTTTTTTAGACCAGTTGATCTGCCGTTTCTCTTCTTTTTTCTCCTATGTC
The DNA here is from genome assembly GCF_033978795.1 of Nerophis ophidion. Lineage (NCBI taxonomy): Eukaryota > Metazoa > Chordata > Actinopteri > Syngnathiformes > Syngnathidae > Nerophis > Nerophis ophidion. The sequence goes on along the minus strand of NC_084620.1, from coordinate 54,876,927 downwards.
CCCCCCTTCCTTGTAGAGGGGGTCCGGTCCGGTGGCCATGGATGAAGTACTGGCTGCCCAAAATCAGGACCCAGGATGGACCGTTCGTCCAGAGTCGGGACCCAAGATGAACCGCTCGGTTGGGGACATCTCTGCGCTGCTGATCCGCCTCCGCTTGGGATGGTTCCCTGCTGGCTCCACTTTGGATGGAACTCTCGCTACTATATTGGATCCACTTTGGACCTGATTTTCACGGTTACGTTAGATCCACTATAGATTGGACTTTCACAATATCATGTTAGATCCGCTCGACATCCATTGCTTTCGGTCCCCTGGGGGGGTGGAGGTTGCCCACATATGCGGTCCTCTCCAAGGTTTCTCAGTCATCATGGTCGACGTCCCACTAGGGTGAGTTTTTCCTTGCCCTTATGTGGGCCTTACCGATGATGTCGTTGTGGTTTGTGCAGCCCTTTGAGGCACTTGTGATTTAGGGCTATATAAATAAACATTGATTGATGCTAACATGCTATTTAGGCTAGCTGTATGTACATGTTGCATCATTATGCCTCATTTGCAGCTATATTTGAGCTCATTTAGTTTCCTTTAAGTCATGGGTGTCAAACTCTGGCCTTCTTGCCAAATCTGGCCCGCCGTGTAATTTAATTTGGCCCTCGAGGCAATATCAATTTAGCATTAGAGCTGGCCCGCCGGTGTTATACAGCGTCGGTGCCGCTGTGACACCGCATTCACCGCTAATACTCATACTTGCCAACCCTCCTAATTTTCCCGATAGAATCCCGAAGTTCAGTGCCCCTCCCGAAAATCTCCCAGGGCAGCCATTCTCCCGAATTTCTACCTGGACAACTATATTGGGGGCGTGCATTTAAGACACTGCCTTTAGCGTTCCCTACAACCTGTCGTCACGTCCGCTTTTCCTCCATACTAACAGTGTGTCACATAATATTTGTGGCTTTTACACACACACACACACACACACACACACACGCCCAAGTGAATGCAAAGCATACTTGGTCAACAGCCATACAGGTCACACTGAGGGTGGCCGTATAAACAACTTTAGCACTGTTACAAATATGCGCCACCCTGTGAACCCGCACCAAACAAGAATGACAAACACATTTCGGGTGAACATCCGCACCGTAACACAACAGAATAAATACCCAGAACCCCTTGCAGCACTAACTCTTCCGGGAAACTTCCAGCAAACCGACCAATAATTAACGTTTTATTCAAGCATTTTCTTTTGCTACTTCAAGGCTTGAATGTTTGGTTCATTCATTATTATTTTATCTTCAAATGTATTATTAGCCTGTGGAAAAAAGTTGATATTTACTTCAGAAGATTGCAAATAGAAAAAAAGGCATAGACTTTTTATTTAAATTTTATTTGATACGCCATTGATATTTTTTTAATTATTATTATTTGAAACTGGATTTTGCATGTCACTAAAGTTATATAAGCCTTGCTTGTTCAATATTTAATGCAAAACTGGTTTGGGTCCCTATTAAAAGGTTAATTTGTTCAACCTTGCCCCACGGCTTTGTTCCGTTTAAAATTTTGGCCCACTCTGTATTTGAGTTTGACACCCCTGCTTTAAGTCCTCATAATTAAATCTATATCTCATGACACACTATCTGTATGTGATATGGCTTTTAATATTTTGCGGATCCAGACATGTTTGTTTTTATATTTTTGGTCCACTATGGCTCTTTCAACATTTTGGGTTGCCGACCCCTGATTTAGGGAGAAAAACCACGCCACTTCACTTCATTAGGTACAGGGGCGCTGTCTTTGCTGAAAGTTAACTTTAATATTGGATACGTGATATTTATAGCAGGGTCAGAATATGAGTATATTCGAATAAGACAAATATTAATGGCTTACATGTGAGCAGTCATTGGGAGCGCGGTGTTATGAAATGTGTTTTGACTGACATCCAAAATAAACGGAGGAGGAGGGCCGGCAGCGTGATTGAAGAGCTCCTTTCAGCAGCTCGTCAGCGTTGATTGGCGCCACGCGCTCAAGAATCCACGGCGTCCTCGTAGAGAACGTCAGCCAGCAGAGCTCGGACGGCCGCCGGGTCAGCGCCACCTGTGGGAAGCGGGAGGGCGATACAGTCAGCCTGACCTCTGTGGCCTCTGCTGGCTCTCCTCCGTCACTTCCGCATCCTCTTGAGACGAAGCGGTTGATAGTGGAAAAAGTGGGTTTGTATTTGTGTGTGGGGGGAGGGGCAACAGGGGGCACCCCACAGCGCGTTTACACCACGGGGGTAAAGGTTAGGTACCTGTAGCTTACCTCCCGCATGGTGGTGATATATTGAGGCTGGAAAGTAGTGTGTAATTAAATGGTCTGCTAGCTAGTTGTGCTACTAACTAACATCACCATCTGACCTTTGACTTTCTCCCGGCTGAAAAAAACACTGTAATTTAGGGCTGGGCGATATGACAAAAAAATGTATCACGATATAAGTGTTTCATATCAGTCGATATCGATAATTATTGATAAAAACAAAAAACTATTCTAAATAAAGACCAGGAGAAAAAAGGCTGAATTTAAATACTTTTATTTTAAATATAACCTTTAACCTTTAGAACGAGGTCAGCATTAAGAAAAACAGTCAAATAAATGAAAATACTGGTCGATGTGCAAATATTGACATTAAATAAATGCTTACCCAGACTTCTCAACTATGCTGAGCGGTAGCATGTCCTTCGCTAATTGATACACCACTGCATCCGTTATTTCTTTATAACGTTTTGAATTTTTGTCATATGGCACTGCTGCCGAGTACCTCTCGATGGTGGTCTGTTGTTGCCGCTTCGGTGCTGTTCCACTTGCACCGGCTGATGTAGATCCTTGTGGCTGTTTGCTGCTGTACTCCAGCGGGTGAGAGCGGCTCAGGTGGTAAAATAAGTTTGTCGTGTTCCAAGACTTGGTCGGGACGACGACCTTGCAAAGATTGCAGACAGTATTACTCTGATTCGTATCAAACTTAAAAAAATCCAAAATACTGCCAAACTGGTGACGTGACGTTTCCTTTTTTATTTACAGTTTCCACTCGTTCTGTCGCACTCATATTCCCATTTCGTTGATTAACGTGGACCCCGACTTAAACAAGTTGAAAAACTTATTTGGGTGTCACCATTTAGTGGTCAATTGTACGGAATATGTACTGAACTGTGCAATCTACTAATAAAAGTATCAATCAATTGTTGCTTTTTTTTTTCCCTGTTAGTGTTTCCCAGAATGCCTTGCGGTTCAGGCTCGGCCGTGATAGGTCAAGAGGCTAAATCTCTTCCTTTGCCTACACCCCCCAGAATGCCGTGCAGGTTCCAGCTCAGCATTTCTTACTATTTTTTTTCTAACAGAACTCAGTGAAATTATAGAACGTTCTATCAACCCCATTTTCTATTGATATTGATCACACGTCTATCGCGATATATATTGTTATCGTTTTATCGCCCAGCCCTACTGTAATTCACATCGATAAAGAGGGAAGCTGTGTGTGTGTGTTTTAACACTCACCCATTCCCAGCGTCTCCAGCTGACCTCTGAACTCCGACCTCTGGTCCAGCACGCGCAGCAGGTTGGTGGACTCCATGCGCTCCAGCTGCACCTTCCAGTAGATGTAGATCTTGTGGTTGAAGCTGACGTACACCAAACACGGGCTGTTCTTGCCCTCCTTGCACGTGTACTGACCTGCAACACGCACACACGCACGCACACACACACACACACACGACCAGGTTTGTTTGATTTGTTTACAAGTTTATTCACAATACCATATAACAATTATAATAATGGTGAATATCATCATTTAAAGATGTTGGTACGTGAAAGGGTCCCCCAAATAAGCTAGAAGAAGCTTTTAACAGGGGGTCCAAAGGACAATACATACATGGATAGATTAAACATGGTAGCGAGCACGACAACAAAAACAAAACAACAACAACGCTATTTGATAAACACAAGATAATAGTACTAAAGCAAGCATACACATACATACATACATTCATTCAACCATGCAAAACCCAACAGTAGTCTACCCCACATGAGGCATTAAAGATAGGTGGTTATTTTTGAAGTTGGAGAATGGATACAGCATCTTGAGACTCTCATAAAGCTGGTTCCAAATCTTTGGTCCCCTGCATACGACACTGCGAGCGGTACAAGCCATTAAACGATGTTTACCTGTTATCAGATCTAAGTTACGAGTGTTGTAAGCATGCTGGGGATGGTAGATAGGAACCAAGCTACAGAGCCTAAGATTCAGCCTGTAAATGTCTTGATAGGTTAAACAAGCATTTGGATAAATATTGAACTCTGTCAGTCTTAAGAGATGATATTTATGAAATAGATGACGAGTGGGGGCATTAAACTTGGATCATGACAGGGCCCGTATAATTTTCTTTTGCATGGATTCTAATTTGTAAAGGTAGGTAGGAAAGGTGTTACACCAGATGATATTACAGTAGTTAAGATGTGGTTCAAAGAGAGTTTTGAAGAGATTTGCAGACATAGAAGACATTAATGCTTGAATATGATAGGATAGGATTTGTCTCACAATGGGGATATTATACGGTTGCAGAGCAGATACAAAGTTCACATACATTTAAAATATACATGTATTATTTATATAATAAGCCAATTTATTATTACATATTTATTCAACAAGTGTATTTATTATTATGTATATTACAGGTGTATTTATCTTGTAGGTTTATTTATTATCTATATTAAAAGTTCAATATTTATCTTGTATGTTTATGCATTCATTATTGACCTAATAGCTTCATTTATCAAACTATCATTACTCATCTAATAGGTTCATATATTTCTTCATTATCATTTATGTAATACATTTACTATTCATCTTATGCATTTATTTATCTATAATCCTCTAGTAGCCTACATTTATGATTAATGTGATAGGTTTATTTATTATTTTCTATCTAATACGTTTTTTTTATTATTATTTATCCAATACATTTTATCATCAATTATAAAGGTTTACTAGATGTTTACTTGTTACCTATGCATTAGGTTTATTTATATGTTTTTATTACACATAAATACAGATATCTTTTATAATATATACATTAGGACCACTAAATTGGCCCTAGTGGGTGAACGTGAGTGTGAATGTGGTCTGTGTTGGCCCTGCGATGAGGGGGCGACTTGTACAGGGTGAACCCCACCTTCCGCCCGAGCGCAGCTGGGATCGGATCCAGCACCACTGTGACCCCGAAAAAGACAAGCGGTAGAAAATGGATGGATGGATTTTACGCTATAGCTAATAAATGAATTCAATTATCAGTCATATAACAGTTATTATTCTTACATTCAAAGTATTTATTATCATACAGCTGATATGCATATGTATATATATATGTATATAATAGATGTATTTATTATATATCTAATAGGTGTATTCATTATTGTTTACATATTGCAGTAATTATGAATGAATGAATGGTTTATTTTGAGCCATGCAAACAAAACAAAAGAATGACGTAAAATACAGAAGAAATATATATATATATATACACATTATTTTTACACCTACATTGAAAACATTACATGTGACTAATCTTTTGTAGATGTCAAGATTGGCTCAAAAGGGAGTGGGAAGAAGTAAACTTATTTGGTCCCACTCCTATACATATACAATATATTTATACACAATATATAATACAATAATACATATAATTCAATTCAGTGGTTGCTGCATAGATGCTATATATTATCTATATATAATACATTTAAATTCACACACACTTACATATATACATATGCAAACACACGTATATACACAACACACACATATATGTACACACATATATATACAACACACACATATATGTACACACATATATACAATCCATATACATATACATACATACATATACACACATAATCACATCCATACACACATGCATATACCCAAAATACACAGACACACACACACCCCTATATAAATACTATATATATAATAGTATATATAATATACACTTTTGTCTAAACATTATTAACAGTTTTTGGTGCCTATGGGAACAAGCTTTCATTTTGACTGTGATATTAGAGGTTAATAGTAGATCTGTGGCTGTGGAGCTACTGCCCCTGATTAACAGGACCTGAGGACCACTCTTGCTATGTGTCCTATGCTATGCATTAAAAGGGACGAGGGGAGCCCCCTGCCAGAGGAGTTATCCACGAGCATAAGATCCCCCACTCGCCTGCCCTGTACTCCAGATAGTGTACTTATTATGTGTCCTATGCTGTGCATTAAAAGAGACGAGGGGAGCCCCCTGCCAGAGGAGTTATCCACGAACATAAGATCCCCCACTCGCCTGCCCTGTACTCCAGATAGTGTACCCAAATCCCTTTTCTTAGTTTCCATTGGCACCAATTTTTTTTGTCAGAATTCATATTTGTTTTTACATTTACAGAATATTAGTATTACTCAAATTGCATATAAGATTGCACACACACACACACACACACACACACACACACACACACACACACACACAATTCAATGTATTCCTCTTATTGATACTAATTCATATAGTTTAACTAGTTAGGTTATGTCATAGAAGTAATAATATTAATAATGATAATATCAACGTCTAAACAATAATACTATTGTTTAGACAATATAAATTATTATTTATATACATCTAATAGACTTATTCATTATCGTTAATATAAATCATTATCATTCATATATTTAATAGACGTATTTATTATTACAAACCTAATATGTTTATTTATTATTGTTTATAAAAGATGTATTTATTATTATGTACAGTACCAGAAAGGTTTATTCCAACCTTCCACAGTTCTCTGCTGCCACCTGCTGGTCTAAAGTGAGATGCGCACATTTAGACTGTAAAGACATTTTGGACGCTTCATGAAAGTCCAAATGGAGCATCAAAAAAAGAACCACATCGCTTCTTAGGATGACAAAATGGAGGCCGTGTCCGGCGCTTCCTCACCCGCACAGAAGGCGTTGACGTTCTCGTCAAACTGGAAGCGCACCACGGCGCGGTTATGGTCGATGATGTAGGTCTGGCCGTCCCAGGCGCACGCCACCACCTCCTCCCGGCCATCCCTCTGGAACAAAACAGCATATTGGAATGGCATCCTGACAAGTCAAGTTCAGCGGCTTCCCCATCTGACCGTGACGTCCAGCTTCTGCAGGGCGAAGAGTTGATGATCCACCTGCACCGACCACAGCAGCTGCTCGGAACTGTCCATCAGCTTCAAGGTTCCTGCAGCACATTGACTTATCAGAAAATATGTATTATGACCAGATATTTATTCACTACTAATGATGGATCTATGTGCAGTACAGGCCAAAAGTATGGACACACCTTCTCATTTCAATGCGTTTTCTTTATTTTCATGACTAGTTACATCAGTGGTGTTCAAAGTGTGGCCCAAGGGCCTTTTGCGGCCCACAGGTAATTTTTTAACTGCCCCATGGCACGTTTTTAAAATAAGATCGAAACATTTTTAAAACGTAAAAAGTGATATAAAAGAGCAAACGGATGAAATGTAACAAGAAAATGTTGCAATGTTTACTCCAATAACACAAAGCTGCCATGCAGGCTGTTTCTTTCTTAAAAAAAAAAAAAAAAGAATCAAAATCAATGTCATTATGAATTATTGACCTATTCAAGGCTCCAATTACGTCACTTTAAATATTACACTTTGAGATATTTTTTGTGTATTTTGTGTTTGCCATATAAAAAACTGAGCTGTGTCTTATCAAAGAAGGGCCTAAAATGAACAAACAAAAAACATAAACAACAATAAAACTTATAATTGACGGATAGATCTGAAGTTGATCTTGAGATTATTGTGTTAAAAGTAAACAGTAAAAAAATTTATATTTTTCTTTTATACAATTTTATGAGTAGGACACTTTTGGATCCAAAATCATTTTAGTGTGATTTTTTTTTTTAAGTGTCATTGCTCAAAAAATAATAATTAATTAAAATCAATGGTGTTATGAGTTATTGACTTTTTTAAGGCTCCAATTATTGTATAATCTCAAATATTCCACTTTAAAAAAATATCAGGTGATAATATTGCATATTTTGTGTTTTTTTCCATCAAAAAACAGGGTTTTCTTTGACAAAGAGAGCATACAACATAAATCTTTAAAATCATTATATTTACAGATGGACCTAATGTTGATCTGGGGATTTAAAATATGAATAATAATAAAACAAAATAATACTGAATAATGACACTTTTTTATATTTTTTTGACCAAAACCCTTTGGGGTCCCTGGGATCAAGCCTGAGTGGAGGCCTAAATGTATATTGGTTAAACATATATTGCAGGGGTCGGGAACTTTTTTGGCTGAGAGAGCCAAGAAGCCAAATATTTTCAAATGTATTTCAGTAAGAGCCATATAATATTTTTTGTAATAACATTGTTATTCTGAAGCTAACTGTGGAGGGGGGCGTGGCCTGCGGGCCTGCAGCGAAGCTGGGTGTTGCCAGGATCAGCCTCTAAATCAGCGACAGGTGCGTAGATGGCCCATCTGGGCATTGTTATCTAATCACCTGCCGCTCGGTTATAAGCAGCAGCCAGGAGTAGAGACGGGGTTGGAGCTGGAGCCAAAGCACAAGCGAGGACGAAAGACAAAAAAAACAATTGCTGGAAAGCAACTGAGAGACTTATTGAAAAATAAAACAATATTGTAACCCTGAAACAGGCTCTCATGTTGGTGCTTGGTGGTCTGAAGAACCCCCAGGAGGGCAAGTCCCACACTAACCAATAGTAAATAAATAACTTCCTACCATTAACGCAACTTCTTAAACAGGTGCGGTAGAAAACGGATGGATGGATTAAAAATGCATGACAATGTTTTATATTTTTAACATTATTTTTAACACTAAAGTGGAATTATTCATTACTTATCGTGTTAACCAATGTCAGCTCAGATTTATCCGAGAACCAGACGCAGTCATCAGAAGAGCCACATCTGGCTCTAGAGCCATAGGTTCCCTATCCCTGATATATTGTATTGGTTTATAAAATAAAAAAAATGTCAAAATGTTACGAACTTATATCTGTCGGTAGACTCCATATGGAAGCTGTAAAAACTACTACATTTTGACCAAATATCCACCATCACATGTTATGTAGACCACATGGAAGAGTTTTTAATGGAAGACAAAAAGTTATAATATCACCCTTTTAATGTGTCTCATAATCCGGTGGGCCCTATGGTCCAAAAAATACGGTAATTGTTGGCTTTTTTTTTTTTACCATGCCCATGGACTAAAGTTGAAAACCAGCTCAATTGGCTACACGTTTACAGAAATCATAAATGGGTTATGCTCGTATAGCGTTTTTCTACCTTCAAGGTACTCAAAATGCTTTGACACTATTTTCACATTCACACACAACGCTTTGAGACTATCTCCACATTCACACACTGATGGCGGGAGCTGCCATGCAAGGCCCTAACCACCACCCAACAGGGGCAAGGGTGAAGTGTCTTCTTCAAGGACACAACGGAGGTGACTATGTTAGTCAAAGCTGAGAATCGAATCAGGAACCCTCAGGTTGAGGGCACGGCCACTCTCTCAACCGCGCCACGCCATGCCCAATGTTTATTAATGCGCGCTGTCCCTGTATTAGTTCAGGGTATCTGCAGGTTTCAGCAAGTCAAATTTAAGACTTTTTAAGACATTTTTAATGCCACCTAGAATGAAATTTAAGACCGAAAAAAATATTTAAAAATCTATAAATATAAGCGATGGTTGGGGATCCCACTGTACTACAACCTCAATGACAATCAGTCAAGTTGACTTTTTGTATGTTTATTAATAAACAAACTGATAAGCACCATTCTGCCAAACAGCTTATCAAAAATCTTGAGAGATCCAAAAACTTTGACATCCAAAACAAACAAACCAACACCAACGCCAGTAAAAACATAATAACCGAGGTGAGGGTAAAAATAAAATACGTTTGGTCAATAATAGTGCAAAACAGTATTATAACATCAACAACAAAACACTGAACACACACTCAAATGAGCCTCAGTAGAGCTTCAGCTGGCTGTTCTCATTCACGAGTTCTGTCTCTATTTTTT
>NC_084620.1:54849307-54861807 GCF_033978795.1 Nerophis ophidion | reverse complement strand
CCAATTACTTCAAAAAAATACATACAGGTTTTGGAACAACATATGCTGCCATCCAAGCGCCGTCTTTTTCATGGACGCCCCTGCTTATTTCAGCAAGACAATGCCAAGCCACATTCAGCACGAGTTACAACAGTGTGGCTTTGTAAAAAAAAAAAAGAGTGCGGGCACTTTCCTGGCCCCCCTGCAGTCCAGACCTGTCTCCCATGGAAAATGTGTGGCGTATTATGAAGCATAAAATACGACAGCAGAGACCCCGGACTGTTGAACGACTGAAGCTCTACATCAGGGGTAGGGAACCTATGGCTCTAGAGCCAGATGTGGCTCTTTTGATGACTACATATGGCTCTCAGATAATTATATTTATATAGCGCTTTTCTCTAGTGACTCAAAGCGCTTTACATAGTGAGACCCAATATCTAAGTTACATTTAAACCAGTGTGGGTGGCACTGGGGGCAGGTGTGTAAAGTGTCTTGCCCAAGGACACAACGGCAGTGACTAGGATGGCGGAAGCGGGAATCGAACCTGGAACCCTCAGGTTGCTAGCACGGCCACTCTCCTAACCGAGCTATGCCGAGTAACCGTGTAATACTCTTCCATATCAGTAGATGGCAGTCGGTAGCTGATGGATTTGTAGCTGTGGGAAACAGCGGGAGGCAGTGTGCAGGTAAAAAGGTGTCTAATGCTTAAACCAGGGGTGGGGAACCTATGGCTCTAGAGCCAGATGCAGTCATCTGGCTCTCAGATAAATCTTATTGCTTAACACGATAAGTAATGAATAATTCCGCTGGTAATCACAGTTTCAAAAATAACGTTCAAATTATAAAACATTCTCATGCATTTTAATCCAACCATCCGTTTTCTACCGCACCTGTTCAAGATGTCGCATTAATGGTAAGAAGTATTATATTTATTATTGGTTAACAATTAGAATAACAATGTTGTTAAAAAGAATAAGAGACTTATTATACTCTACAAATGGTGGTCATACTTAAAAATGCACGAATTTAGTTGTATTCAGGGTTGAAAAATGTTATATGGCTCTTACGGAAATACATTTTGAAACATTTGGCTTTCAAGGCTCTCTCAGCCAAAAAGGTTCCCGACCCCTGCTCTACATAAAACAAGAATGGGAAAGAATTCCACTTTCAAAGCTTCAACAATTAGTTTCCGCAGTTCCCAAACGTTTATTGAGTGTTGTTAAAAGAAAAGGTGGTGAACATGCCCTTTCCCAACTACTTTGGCACGTGTTGCAGCCATGGAATTCCAATTTAATTATTATTTGCAAAAAAAAATTAAGTTTACGAGTTTGAACATCGAATATCTTGTCTTTGTAGTGCATTCAATTGAATATGTGTTGAAAAGGATTTGCAAATCATTGCATTCCGTTTATATTTACATCTAACACCATTTCCCAACTTATATGGAAACGGGGTTTGTACAAAATAATCTTAGTGACAGTTTTTTTTTTTGGAAGAAAATAAAGTTCCAGTATAAAAAATAACATTTTAGAGAGAAGAAAAGCTCACTTACTGTGTCGTTGTCAGCATCTCCTAAACAAATAGCGTGAGGAAAGAGCGTTCCCGTGAAGTCCAAACTAACACGTTGCACGTAATTTAGCGACCTCATAGCGACACTATTTGGCACATTTAAGACGTTGGCGCTGCGTCGCTGAGCCACATTGTTACCCGCTGTCATGCATGTTCGAATAAACTAAAACACACAAAAACACACTCAAGTCAAAAGAATTTGACGGATTTTTGAGTTTTGTTCGTCACGACGAGCTCGCTGCTTGCTAGCGGTTGCTTTAGCTCGCGCGTTTCCGTAGTAAACAAAGTCACGTGACCAACATGTAAGGAAACACAGGAGGGACCAAAAAGGCGATCGGTTGATCCAGGGGTGTCCAAAGTGTGGCCCGGCGGCTATTTGCGGCCCGCAGCGAATTGTTTACCGGCCCGCCACACATTCTAGAAATGCTACTGCAAAAATGAAAATAAAAAAACATTTTAAAAAAAAAGTGGGATAAGGTGAAATCTAACTAGAACACAAAGCTGCCATGAAGGCTGTTTTTTTTCCTTTTGTCTATTTTTATTAGAATTTTTTTGCCTTTGCTAACAACAATGTTATAATGAATTATTGACCTATTCAAGGCTATAAATATTTCTATTTAAAAAAATGTAATATTGAAAATCTTGCATATTTTATGTGGTTGCCATACAAAAACATAAATGTTTTCTTTGAAAAAAGAGCATAAAACAAACAAAATAAAAGTTCAAACGTAAAATCGGCAGATATATCTGAAGTTGATCTCGTAACTTAAGTGTTGAAAGTAAAAAAAAAAAACTAATAAAAATGTATCACATTATGAGTGGCGGACCTTTTGGATCCCAAATATATTTATTGGGATTTTATTTATATTTTCATTGTGATTACTAAAAAAATAATAAATAAAATCAATGGTGTGTTGTATTATTGATCTTTTTAAGGCTCTAATTACCTCACATTAAACAATGCTTTCTGAATGTTTTGGGCAGTGGGGGAAATACCGCATATTTCAGTATTATTGTAAAAAACTAAGTTGTCTTTGACAGAAAAGGTATAAACTTTTTTTTTTTTTAACTTTATTTCAACCTGAAGTTGATATACTGTAGATATTTACTATAAGCATTAAATAATAAACAAACAAATAATAATTCAATTTGTTTTTACATTAGACCCTTTATTGTCCCCGGCAGCCCTAAAGGTAAAACAATTAAAATAAATCCATATATTTTGTTACAGTTTGAAAATGAAAAATATCAAAATGGCCCCCGCATGCTTTAATTTTTCCGTGTGTGGCCCTTTGTGGAAAAAGTTTGGACATCCCTGGGTTGATCGATTGATACTTTCGTTAGTAGATTGCACAGTACAGTACATATTCCGTACAGATGACCACTAAATGGTAACACCCCAATAAGTTTGTCAACTTGTTTAAGTCGGGGTCCACGTCAATCAATTCATGGCGACCCCGCGAATATGCAATGCAGTTCCGTATTGTCCACCAGAGGGCAATGTTTATTTGTATATTTTTCAAAACAACTCAAATGAGAGGCGCAGCTGAGTTGACTGCCACAGTGGTTCTCAACCTTTTTCACTGATGTACCCCCTGTGAACTTTTTTTTAATTCAAGTACCTCCTAATCATTTTTGGTTGAAAAAAAAAGGATAAAGAAGTAAAATACAGCACTATGTCATCATTACGTGGACCCCGACTTAAACAAGTTGAACAACTTATTCGGGTGTTACCATTTAGTGGTCAATTGTACGGAATATGTACTGTATTGTGCAAACTACTAATAAAAGTTTCAATCAACCAGTTTCTGATTTATTAAATTGTATAACAGTGCAAAATATTGCTCTTTTATAGTGGTCTTTCTTGAACTATTTGAAAAAAAAGATATACAAATAACTAAAATCTTGTTGAAAAATAAACACATATAAGTAATCATCAACTTAAAGTGCCCTCTTAAAGTTCATGAATCCATCTGGATTCATGAACTTCATCCTAAACATTTCTTCACAAAAAAATAAATCTTTAACATCAATATTTATGGAACATGTCCACAAAAAAATCTAGCTGTCAACACTGAATATTGCTGAGTTCTGCGGAATTCTACAGAACTCAGCAAGCACATTTGGAACCTCAAAGACAATAATGTTGAATATTCAATGACATGGCAAATTCTTGCATCCAGCACACCTTACAACAGTGGTAATAAAAGATGCAACCTATGCTTAAAAGAGAAACTGTTTATTATATACCATCCAGACCTGTCATCCCTCAACAAGTGCATTGAAATCATTTCAACATGCCGCCACGGACGGAAACACCTCCTAGGTAACACATGAGCCAATCACCACACCCCTACGCCTGCCTGTACCCACCCACTCTGTGCCCTATATAAACCATTGTATGTGAATGCTTCCATTAAAATCTCCTGATGATTGAGGGAACCCCTCATGAAACAGTTCTGTAGAGATGAAGTAGTCTTGGGATTTTTCCCACACCTACACACACAGATATATACATATATATATATATATATATATATATATATATATATATATATATATATATATATATATATATATATATATATATATATATATATATATATATCTACAAACCCCATTTCCATATGAGTTGGGAAATTGTGTTCGATGTAAATATAAACGGAATACAATGATTTGCAAATCCTTTTCAACCCATATTCAGTTGAATATGCTACAAAGACAACATATTTGATGTTCAAACTGATAAACATTTTTTTTTGCAAATAATAATTAACTTTAGAATTTGATGCCAGCAACACGTGACAAAGAAGTTGGGAAAGGTAAAAATAAATACTGAAAAAGTTGAGGAATGCTCATCAAACACTTATTTGGAACATCCCACAGGTGTGCAGGCTAATTGGGAACAGGTGGGTGCCATGATTGGGTATAAAAACAGTTTCCTAAAAAATGCTCAGTCTTTCACAAGAAAGGATGGGGCGAGGTACACCCCTTTGTCCACAACTGCGTGAGCAAATAGTCAAACAGTTTAAGAACAACTTTTCTCAAAGTGCAATTGTAAGAAATTTAGGGATTTCAACATCTACGGTTCATAATATAATCAAAAGGTTCAGAGAATCTAGAGAAATCAGTCCACGTAAGCGGCATGGCCGGAAACCAACATTGAATGACCGTGACTTTCAATCCCTCAGACGGCACTGAATCAAAAACCCACATCAATCTCTAAAATATATCACCACATGGGCTCAGGAACACTTCAGAAAACCACTTTCACTAAATACAGTTTGTCGCTACATCTGTAAGTGCAAGTTAAAGCTGTACTATGCAAAGCGAAAGCCATTTATCAACAACATCCAGAAACGCCGCCGGCTTCTCTGGGCACAAGATCATCTAAGATGGACTGATGCAAAGTGGAAAAGTGTTCTGTGGTCTGACGAGTCCACATTTCAAATTGTTTTTGGAAATATTCGACATCGTGTCATCCGGACCAGATATGCACCTGGGGATAGGCCCCTCCCACCTCCAAAGACATGCACCTGGGGATAGGTTGATTGGCAACACTAAATGGTCCCTAGTGTGTGAATGTGAGTGTGAATGTTGTCTGTCTGTCCGTGTTGGCCCTGCGATGAGATGGCGACTTGTGCAGGGTGTACTCCGCCTTCCGCCCGACTGTAGCTGCGAGAGGCACCAAATAAAATAAGCGGTAGGAAATGGATGGATGGGATATATATATATATATATATATATACGGGACGTGCATATTTTGTCTGCACAATAAAAAAAAAAACAAGCAGCAAATGGCCCCCGGGTCGCTCTTTGGACACCCCCCCCCTGTCTTCAAATACAACATTCTGATGTAAAAAGGGAATTTTTCTTTCTGTTAAACAGTCACCTGGAAGGCGTTTAAAAGGGCGCCCAGATGTCATATAATTCACGACATTGCATGGAAAGCCCCTCTCGGCTCCGAGGAGTGCAGAGTCCTCACAAAGACGCTAATTGGACTCTGGAAGCCACTGAAGTCCATGGATTGGTTTCACCGGGCCGGGCTTGGGCGAGGGGCTGCGGGGCCGGGCTGAATAGAACCCACGCTCCCTTTCTAAACGCTCTCGCTGTGCCAAAGACAGAGGCAGGGCCAGAGGGGGCAGGACAGGAATAAAGGAAAGTATTGGTGGAGAGAGAGAGAGATCGGGGGGGCCTGGGAGGGGGCGGGTCCCCCTCAATGCAAGCTTGATTTTGAATGCCACTGCCAACGCAGAAAATTGCACAATTTATTACAATCCCCTCTTCGGGACACAGGCCCTGGATAAAGAAGGGAGCAGGGGAGGGGGGTGCAGGACAGAGGTGCAGGGGGGGAAGTGTTGGGGCCGGGCGGGCACTTTCCTTCTTTTGTTCCACTCTGACAGACGTGTCTTATTATGCCGCACTTTTATTCCAAAGCCGCAATAATGGCCCGAACAGAGCGCGGCGACGCTACTGTAACATTATCAGGTGGAGCCAATCACACACAAAGCCCCCCCCCCCCCCACCCCTTTCCACCTCCCACACACCCCCACTAGACCCATGATCCGCTCTAAGCAAAGTGGGAAATAGTCCACAGCCCCGCGGAGCCAACAAGTTGTCCGCGTGCACCTGCACAAAAACACCTTTGCAAAGAGTGCACTTTCACTACTTTAAAGGCCTACTGACACCCACTACTACCCACCTGATAGTTTATATATCAATGATGAAATATTAACATTGCAACACATGCCAATACGGCCTTTTTAGTTTACTAAATTGCAATTTTAAATTTCCCGCGAAGTGTCGTGTCGAAAACGTGCGAGTGACGTCTCGGGTTGTAGCGGACATTATTTTCCAGCCCGATCCAAGCTTTGATCGCATAATTACACAGTATTCCCGACATCTGTGTTGCTGAATCTTTTGCAATTTGTTCAATTAATAATGGAGACGTCAAAGAAGAAAGATGTAGGTGGGAAGCTTTTAGCATTTAGCCACACAAACACAGCCGGTGTTTCTTTGTTTAAAATTCCCGAAGGTGAAGCTTTACTATGGATCAGAGCGGTCAAGCGAACATGTCAACCGGCAGTTTTCGGTGAGAAAATTGTGGTAATTACTCGCCTCTTACCGGAGACATCAGCGGAGCTTCCGTTCTGCTGCAGCTGCCGTGACTTACCTCAGAGACTCTGGCGTCAACACACCCGTGGCCACACTCCCCCGACGTTCCACACACCCCCTCCAGGCCCATGATCCACTCTAAGCAAAGTGGGAAATAGTCCACAGCCCCGCGGAGCCAACAAGTTGTCCGCCTGGAACTTCACGGACAATTTCCTTGTCCGCGTGCACCTGCACAAAAACACCTTTGCAAAGAGTGCACTTTCACTACTTAAAGGCCTACTGACACCCACTACTACCCACCCGATAGTTTATATATCAATGATGAAATATTAACATTCCAACACATGCCAATACGGCCTTTTTAGTTTACTAAATTGCAATTTTAAATTTCCTGGTAAGTGTCGTGTTGAAAACGTGCGAGTGACGTCTCGGGTTGTAGCGGACATTATTTTCCAGCCCGATCCAAGCTCTAATCGCATAATTACGCAGTATTCTGGACATCTGTGTTGCTGAATCTTTTGCAATTTGTTCAATTAATAATGGAGACGTCAAAGAAGAAAGATGTAGGTGGGAAGCTTTTAGCATTTAGCCACACAAACACAGCCGGTGTTTCTTTGTTTAAAATTCCCGAAGGTGAAGCTTTACTATGGATCAGAGAGGTCAAGCGAACATGTCAACCGGCAGTTTTCGGTGAGAAAATTGTGGTAATAACTCGCCTCTTACCGGAGACATCAGCAGAGCTTCCGTCCTGCTGCAGCTGCCGTGACTTACCTCAGAGACTCTGGCGTCAATACACCCGTGGCCACACCCCTCCGACTTTCAGGTACTATATAATCTCACTAAAACACTAGCAACACAATAGAAGATAAGGGATTTTCCAGAATTATCCTAGTAAATGTGTCTAATAACATCTGAATCGCTCCCACTGCAATTGCCTTTTTTAACTTTTTTATTATTATTATTTTTTTCTAGTCCTTCACTCTAAATTTCCTCATCCACGAATCTTTCATCCTCGCTCAAATTAATCCAATCCAATCCAATCCACTTTATTTATGGGTTTATGACGTTTCCAAAGTGCTGCACAGTCATGTTAAAAACAATATTAAAAAACAAAACAAAAAAAACAACAATATTATGCTCCACCAATGACTGAATAAAAACAAAAACAAAAAAAAATTATAAAACCAATAAAAACAATATAAAAACAAATATGATTAAAAACTATTTTAAAGGGTAAAATCAATTAAAACAGTAAAATAGAAATCAAAGTGTATAAGCAACACAGAGGACAAAAAAATTAATAGGGAAATTGTCGCTTTCTCGGTCCGAATCGCTCTAGCTGCTGGTGGCCATGATTGTAAACAATGTTCAGATGTGAGGAGCTCCTCAACCCGTGACGTAACGCGCACATCGTCTGCTACTTCAGGTACAGACAAGGCTTTTTTTATTAGCCACCAAAAGTCGATGTTCTCTACTAAATCCTTTCAGCAAAAATATGGCAATATCGCAAAATGATCAAGTATGACACATAGAATGGATCTGCTATCCCCGTTTAAATAACAAAATCTCATTTTAGTAGGCCTTTAACACAGTGGTTCTCAAACTTTTTTCAGTGATGTACGCCCTGTGAACATTTTTTTTAATTCAAGTAGCCCCTAATCAGAGCAAATCATTTTTGGGTGAAAAAAAGAGATAAAGAAGTAAAATACAGCACTATGTCATCAGTTTCTGATTTATTAAATTGTATAACAGTGCAAAATATTGCTAATTTGTAGTGGTCTTTCTTGAACTATTTGGAAAAAAAGATATAAAAATAACTAAAAACTTGTAGAAAAATAAACAAGTGATTCCATTATAAATAAAGATGTCTACACATAGAAGTAATCATCAAGTAAAAGACCCCCCTCTTTGGGGATTGTAATAGAGATCCATCTGGATTCATCATCTTCATTCTAAACATTTCTTCAAACAAAAAAACAAATCTTTAACATCAATATTTATGGAACATGTCCCCAAAAAATCCATCCGTCAACACTAAATATTGCATTGTTGCATTTCTTTTCACAGTTTATGAACTTACATTCATATTTTGTTGAAGTATTATTCAATAAATATATTTATAAAGGATTTTTGAATTGTTGCTATTTTTAGAATATTTAAAAAAAATCTCAAGTACCCCTTGGCATAACTTCAAGTACCCCCAGGGGTACGCGTCCCCCCATTTGAGAACCACTGCTTTAACAAACTATTTAAAGTTGTTTACGCCAGTGTCTTTCAACCTTTTTTTGAGCCGAGGCACATTTTTTTACATAAAAAAATACGAAGGCACACCGACAGCAGAAAAGGTTGAAAAATTAAACTAAACCAGGCTACAGCCATCCTCTTCTGCTTATGCGAGGACAGGTCGCGGGGGAAGCAGCTTAAGCAGGGAAGCCCAGACTTTCCTCTCCCCAGCTACTTCGTCCAGCTCTTCCCAGGGGTTCCCGAGGCGATCCCAGGCCAGCCGGGAGACATAGTCTTCCCAACTTGTCCTGGGTTTTCTCCGTGGCCTTCTACCGGTTGGACGTGCCCTAAACACCTCCCTAGGGATTCGTTTGACTGGCATCCTGACCAGATGCCCGAACCACCTCATCTGGCTCCTCTCCATGTGGAGGAGCAGCGGCTTAGTCCGAGCTTCTCATCCTTGTCCTTTTGGTCAGAACCCAAAGCTCATGACCATAGGTGGGGATGGGAACGTAGATGGACCGGTAAATTGAGAGCTTTGCCTTCCGGCTCAGCTCCTTCTTCGCCACAACGGATCGATACAGCGTCCGCATTGCTGAAGACGCCGCACCAATCCGCTTGTCGATCTCACGATCCAGTCTTCCCCAACTCGTGAACAAGACTCCGAGGTACTTGAACTCCTCCACTTGGGGCAGGGTTACCTGATGGCACTCCGCCCTTTTCCGGGCGAGAACCATTGACTCAGACTTGGAGATGCTGATTCTCATCCCAGTTCCTTCACACTTGGCTGCGAACCGATCCAGTGAGAGCCGAAGATCCAGGCCGGATGAAGCCATCAGGACCTGCAAAAAGCAGAGACCTAATCCTGCAGCCACCAAACCGGATCGCCTCAACGCCTTGACTGTGCCTAGAAATTCTGTCCATAAGAGTTATGAACAGAATGGGTGACAAAGGACAGCCTTGGCGGAGTCCAACCCTCACTGGAAACGGGTCCGACTTACCACCGGCAATGCGGACCAAGCTCTGACACTGATCATACTTCCCACAGAATAGTACACGGTCCAGTGCCTTCTCCTAGTCCACAAAGCACATGTAGACTGGTTGGGCACCCTCAAAGACCCTGCCCAGAGTATAGAGCTGATCCACAGTTCCACGAACAGCACGAAAACCACACTGTTCCTCCTGAATACGAGGTTGGACTATCCGACGTAGCCTCCTCTCCAGTACACCTGAATAGTCCTTAGGCAGAGGACTGTGATCCCACGATAGTTGGAACACACCCTCCGGTTCCCCTTTTTTTTCTCCACCAGGTTGTCGTGCCTTATTTTGAGTTTGTTATTGTGACCCTTCCTGTTTTGTTGGCGTTCTCCTGTAGCAGCTTCCCGCCTTCCTTTGAGCGCTGTTCCCCGCACCTGCTTTGTTTTCGCAATCGAGACTATTTTAAGTTGTGCGGACGCTATCTTTCTTTGTGGGGACATTGTTGATTGTCATGTCATGTACAGATGTGCTCTGTGGACGCCGTCTTTGCTCCACACGCTGTAAGTTTTTGCTGTAGTCCAGCATTCTGTTTTTGTTGACTTTGTAGCCAGTTTAGGTTTAAATTGTTTTACGTAGCCATCCCTGTGGTTCAGTACCTTTTCCTAGCGGGACTTGCCTTTTGTTCATTTTTGGTTTAAGCGTTATATACCTTTTTACCTGCACCCTGCCTCCCGCTGTGCTCTGCATATCGAGATCACGACAAACCAGCAATGAACTCCCTGCTGCCACCTACTGGTATGGAGTACTACAAGATTACCCTGCCAAGCTCTACACAGCACACGGCACATTATTATGATTATTGACGTGCAAAAAATTATTTTTTGAACCAATTTGGTTGAAGTTGCATAATTTCCCACAGCACACCTGACAATATTTCTGTGGTTGACAAAAACTGGTTTATGCAACACTAAAATGTTGTTTTTGTCACGGAATTAACGCACAAGAAAATTGTATGAAATCAACTTACAGTGAGCAGAAAGAAGCTGCAGACACGGCCCTATTGTTAATTGCTTTAGTCCGGCTCTTTAGTGCCGCCCTAATGGCCCCCTTGAGCATTTTTTTTTTTAAAAAGGATTGAAAATGGAAAAATATACTTTGTGGATTAGAAAATAAATTAAAACAATATAATAACAGTTAAATAGAAACTAGTAATTAAAACCTCCTAAGCTTTTTTTTCTTTTCTCTTTGCTATTCGGGCTTATTGGACCCTAGTTAGAATAAAAACTAAGAATCATCTTTTGATATGGTGTACTTAGTCCATAAGTACACAAACGTGTACTTCATGTTTAGTGACATGCTCATTTTTATTTTTACACTTTTTTTCTCCCCTAAATTCCATTGTATGTTATACTCTTCTGACACCACCAGATGGCAGTATAAGTGTCCACATAAGTGGCCATTAGACCCCAATTCAGAAGTGTACACAATTTTGGAAATGGGAGCTAAAAGGTGCTGTCCACCCATGTGGCCATTAAGCCTTTAGAGGTTTTTAATTAATAACGTTAATGAAAATGAGTAAAATATCTTGTGTTTTCTATGTTAATTTAATTTAAAAAAAAATATATTAAAAAAAAAAACAAATAAAAAACAAACAAATATATATATATATATATATATATATATATATATATATATATATATATATATATATATATATATATATATATTCTTTTTAATATTAAATCAACATAATAAAATCAAGATGTTTTCCTCCTCTTCCTTTTCAACATTAAAAAAAAAATAAATAAAAAAAATAAAAAGAAATAAATAAGTAAATAAAAATAAATAAATATATATGTATATATATATATATATATATATATATATATATATATATATATATATATATATGTATATATATTTGTTGATATATGTATATATATTGTTTGTTTTGTTTTTTGTTTTAGTATGTTTTTTGTTTGAGGACAAACACGACACAAACCTTCCCAATCGTTCGCAAGCCCACAGTTTGATATGTTTGTGCGTATACTTCACTAAATTTGGTGAACATTGTTTTGTCCTACTGGTTTCAGCAGTTCTTGAAACCACCGCAGTGTGGACTGTGAAGCAACAGTTTGTTTACATGTAAAATCTTCCACTCCTTTGTCTCATTTTGTCCACCAAATGTTTTATACTGTGCGTGAATGCACAAAGGTGCACTTTGTTGACATTTTTGACTTGTTGGAGCGCTAATCAGGCATATTTGGTCAGCTAATCAATACTAACATGCTATTTAGGCTAGCTGTATTCACATATTGCATCATTATGTCTCATATGTAGATTTATTTGACCTCATTTAATATCCTTTACTTTTATCCTCATTGTATATCATTCAGTTTTGCTTGTCTCATGACACATTATGTGTATGTAACATTGAAGCATGATAGTTGTTTGTGTGCCATGTTGTTCCAGACCACAGCAAACATTATCTAGCTTGCCAAAGTTTGTAATAAGCCTACTAAAAGACAGTCTTAACTTGGACACACAAACTTTCCAGTAATTTCCAGGAGTTACCTCGTCCTCTGAGAAGCCTCTGATTTACCAATGTTTTCTAATGTTGTAAAACTGTGTAGAAT